>NW_026998053.1:0-30002 GCF_035044405.1 Drosophila montana
GTCACGGTCGCCATGTAATATTATTATTATTACCATTTATATTTCTGCACGTCAGTGCTCATTAGGTTGTAGTAAAGGAATGTATTTATTCAAAGTCAATGTTATGTGCTTAGCCTATGGATACATATAAGTTCTTATGCTGTTAATGGTTAACAGCTACAAAGAGAGGGAGAGTGAGTAGCTTGCATATGCCTGTGTTAGTGAGCACAAAATCGCGAAAGAACTTTGGCCCTCCGACGAAAGTTTTGCAGTTGTCGGAATGGATTTGACTTGGCAACCTCGTCGTGCCACAAATCTCGCAAATGCCGCTAGGAATTTTTCTACGGTCAGGTCAGATGTAGCTACTAGGTGGATGGCTTTGGCCTGCAAAACGACTCCAGGGTGAGTGAACGGCCGAGAGCATGTTACTCTCTCCACAGGCAAGTCGCCCATGAGCTGCGATTGTAATTTCTTTTTTTGGATGACGCAGATTTAGCAAGAATGGTGTGTGGATTTGACCAACACCTTGATCTTTGGAATTCAATACCGTGAACGACGCATCATGAGCTGGTTGCCTCAATGCAAGGATATACAATGAGTGAAAGCGGTCAAGAGACGCGAAAATGCACACGTGTATGGCAGTATTATCGGTTGCCGCTCATCGTAGCCGAGTGTTTCGGCCGCTCTTACGCGACCACATGTTCGAATAATTCCCTTACCATCTAAAATCAGGTTCAAATTAAGGAGTTTGCTCAAGTAAGTGTACTCTGACGAGTATGCTTGTCTCTTGGTCAGGAGAATGAGTCTTTCTTGTGCATAAGAAATCTCGTTGCTGTCAATTTCAATAGTTGACGGAAGCGACAATCGTTTGCAACGCTTGAAGAAGCGATAAATGTACGCAGGGCTCGATCGAGAAGCGTTCGAGGAAAGAAAATGAGGGAGCCGTGTTTGCGAGGTTTACTTTAATCGTGCGTTGCTCTATTGTCGCATATGGGAGGGGTTTCGAAGGAACGGGTTTGCTACAAAGGTAGTCCAGGCGCATGGTGGCTTATGAAACCAGGCTAGCACAATTGTGGAATCCACAAACCAATAGAACCAGTCGACGCCAGCGGAAGGCAGCTGAGGACTGAGTGCAGCGGATAACTCGGACAGAAGTGCTGCTCCGCACAGCTCTAGTCTTGGCAAGGATACCGTCTTGACCGGAGCGACCCTCGTTTTCGCTGTTAGGAGATGTACTGAGATGCGATCTTGTATCTGTATGCGCTTATATAGACCACCGTAAACAAATCTCTGAAGTACCCAGCGTAGGTAAAACCCACTGAAAACTTCAATGTCACATGGTGGGAGATTGCAACCGCTGGACATGTGAGAAGTTGGAAGTGGGTTGCGCAGCTTGTCTATTTAAAGCAATGGCTCTTTCTTTTTTTCGCTAATTTGAGCACGAATAATCATATTTGGCTTGCATAGCCACCAGGTCACTGCTGCTGCAAGCGTCTTGATTGGGAGCTTGGGAACATAACTCGTACTCGCGTTCTACCTTTTCCCATAAAGTCTTAATCTGATCTTGTCGTACTTGGAGAGTGAACAGTGACGTCAATGTCCGCTTCGTCATTGATCTTCACTTCAAACTGGCCTAGTCGGTCAGTTATAGAAACGAAGTCGTTCAGTGCCATTTCACTTGACTTCTGCATCTTTTGCGTAGTCGAACGGGTAATTTTAGGGGTAACATCTCTTGCTGGAATCGGACTTAAGGCTTGCGGAAGGCTGTGCTGGTACCCTCGACCTTGAGTTACCCGAAATCCGCTCTAGGTGAGGTTAAAGGTCTCTTTGACTCCTTATCGGACGGTGCTGTAGTCGTTTTTGGCTGTTTTGATCACCACCGATTGGCATACTAGGCTCTTCACAGAGCCAAAAATTGTAATAATCGGGTGAGATGTGATCATATACAAATAACTTGAATCAGCCGAGCGATAACGGAATGAGAGATGGCACAGAAACGATGGAATCGAGATATCAGAATAAAATGAAATGACCGAAATTGAGTGCACTAGTGAGTCCAACGAAATCGGAAAATTGTGCTAAATTAATTATTATACTAAGAATTTACTAAATCGATGCTTATTAAGTTTCTTTACATGAGAAAAAATCTAATTATTTCTTTATTGAAACACCAGAGAAAAAAGATTTAATTTCTTTTCACAGGGGGCCGTGTAGCGGAAACGGATCAAGCAAAAAATGTATGCTTATTGTTTATTAATTGTTGAACTAAGAAAGAATCACGTTTATTCTAAACGCAGCTCAATGAAAAGTTTTTAACATATAATTATTTGAAATAATATGTTATTTTAAGAAAAATCGCACGTATATTTGATTTATTACGCAAACGCCGCTGAGTGGAAACTTCTTAGCTTATAATTATTATTTACTCATTTTTATAAAAATAAAGAAGAAATACTGCATATGTATGTTTTTTATTGAGTAAACGCAACTCAATGGTAAAGTGGAAACATACAAAAATATAAAAGTGGCTCAGACTCAGTTTATCGAAAACCGATCTTGATATTTTACAATTTATGTTTGTTTACCTTTTGTAAAAATAAATATAAATTGTTCTTGAAGCTGCTGTCGACAAAAAAAATAACAGACGATACACATATAATGGGATGTGTGTGAATATAAATGCAGGTGAATTTGCACAGTGTTTCGGTTTTAATTAACTAAATACAAATCGGAATTGTGTGTTTTTTATTTAGGCATGTGATTATTTGGTGAAGTATAGAATGGAGAAGCGCATACACTTATTGTTCAACGGAGCGAAAGCCTATGTGTGCAGATATGTCTTGATGTACTTGCATACATCAATATGGCGATCGGTTAAATTTTTGGGTATGCACTTGTACATATATATACATATGTACAGACATCAATATGGGGACTTGTAGCTGTTCCTGGAAACTTCTATTGCAGATCCACCGATGCTTGCTGGGGCGAACTACAGATAATAGCTGTTGTAAAAGATCCGGCTCGAAGGACCAAATGTTGTAGTAGGACGTCCGCAGGGCTTCCAGGTAAGCTTCGTCGAATTGCTGAATAGTTGCGGGAGCGTTTCTCCTCAGCACAAAAAAATATTTTCGAGGTTTAAAAAAAACACGTCTGTTCACTCTTAGGTCATTTTTCGTCTGTCTATATTTTCAGAATATATATTACATTGTGTTAGTGTAAGTGTGGTGAATTTCATTTTCCTTGTTTGAATTCCGGAGTTACATTGAAGTGTAATCCAACCGCCATCCAGCCGACAATGTAACTCCGGAACCAGAACATGAAAATTCTTATTCACCATACTTACAATAATACATACATAACATATATTCTCAAATATACGACAGACGAAAAATAATCTTCAAGTGTAAGAACGTGATTTACTTCAACTAAGAAAAATACAATTTTTCAGAGCAGAAACGCTCCACCAACTACTAGCAATTGTAACAAGTTTACCTGGAAGCGGTTACCTCGGTTACCATACTCCAGTAGACTTCTCATGATTAACCTTCCTTCCTTAACTAATCGTTGAACCATGTTGGGTGTAATATTTATTCATTAATTAATTACTGGTGAAATCGACTCTTCTGTGTTGACTAGCCAATTAAATTTGTCTATCCCTACTAGACTAACACGTAATTTTGTACCTTTATCGCTTCAATTTTGCTCAACTAATTATGCCTGGCATGAACCGTTCAGGGTTCTCTGTGATGACTATAACAAGCATTACAGAGTATTCTGCTCGGAAGCTTCTATTCCTCTTATAAAGTCTTCTATTCTAAACTATTTAGCAAGTATATATCATATCCAGTTCGCCCCAACAAACATCGGTGGATCTGCAATAGAAGTTTCCAGCTACAAATTCAAGCAAGATAAGTAGCAGTGCACCTACCTCAACTTGTCCATTGCCAAATTTCCGGCAACCCCTGTCCGATTTATTAAAATTTGTATGTCTGATCATATTTTTTCGCTTCACATTGTCCGTGGTTAAACCAAGGGGCAGTTTCATTCAAACAAACAAAAAAAACCCGCAAATAATTTATTGTTCGTGGCCATAAGGGCACCCAAACAGTGAAAAAAATATAAAACAGAAATAAAACAGAAAGTGACTCAAAAAAAAAGGTCGCCATATTGGTGTCTATACATATGTATATGTCGGAGAATGTTCTTCATTTTCGGGATCATCCGCGACTAACTTGTGAACCAAGCGCTTCCTTGGGCGTGACATCGTGTTGCATCAACGAGATTTGTTTCAAGACTAATTTCACAGTGCCAACATTCCACTTCGCGTGTATACCACACACATACAGTGACACTCGCCTTCCAGGCGCAAGCACTATATATCTCTCTCTCTCTAACTCACTTTCACGCCTAGGCTGCGCTGTACAGAGAACTCTGCCAGGCTCGCAATAATGGAAGGCACAAAGCAATGCAGAAAAGATTAGTATAAAATGGAAGAAGTAGAAAATAGACATGCAACGCATTCTTGTGAAATTCAAACAATCGATTTATTCATGCTTTTGCATTTTCATTCGTTATACTTAAAATTAAACGCCACGACACGGCTCTTCTGACTATCACACGTCCTCGTGTGTTACAAAATAAAGAAGGAAAGTTACAAAATTGCTTTACTTAATCTGAAATGACAATTTGACCCAAACTTAGTAATACAAAGTTATTTAAAATTTAAATAAAAAAAGCAAACTCAAAACTATTTTTCAAAGGGCCAACTCAATATCAGAAGTACAGGGTATTATGCTAACTACTTATCAGTATATCCGGATATAAGTGATTCCCCATTGGTGAACAACTCTCTTGTGAAGTTACTAGATAATCAAGACACTCTCCAGTTCAGGCTCCTACTGTCAAGCTACTCACCAGATGCTGGATAAGTAATCATATTAACTCGTGCACCAAACAGCACCAGTAAAATAGCATAACAGAGTGATCCTCAAGTATAGAGTCTGATATCTCACATTGAAATCCATCAATGCCTCCACTACATTGGATGCACCAATGCCTCTTATTCGTTAGAATCCACTGACGCATCATTGACGTCTCTTTTAACGCCGTCAGTAGCATTAGAATCTTCTAATGCATCATTGACGACTCTTTCAACGCCGTCACTATCATCACATGTGTCCAACTCAATGGGAATCCCCCCTGTCGGCATACATCTCAACGATTCGTGCGAATACTTATAAGTTCGCTTGCTAGCCAATGACTTTAAAACGTATCGATCTCCAACGAGCACTTCTGCCACTAAGAATGGGCCCTTGAATTTGGGATCTTTTTTTGTCTAGTGTCTTTCTTCGATTTTGAGCAACACATAATCGCCTATCTTAAATCTTACAAATTTTGATTTGTTTTTGTCGAATCTAATTATATAAAAGACCGCGTTCTTTTCTATATTTACTTTAGCCATTTCTCTCACAAAACTTAAGTCTACTTTCCTGTCATCCTCACACACATGTAATATACCGAAGGGTCTAGCTTCTTTTCCAATTAATAATTCTAGAGGACCAGATTTCATAGTTCGATTTGTCGTGCAATTTACGGCCAATTGTATTTCACCTAAAGCGTCTTGCCAGGAACGCTCGCTACTACTAGTTAACATACTTTTCAACACACTCATAACGCGCTCCACCTGACCATTTGCGCGACTAGCACCAGTTGCAATCAAATGTAGATCTATTTTTTGCATAGAGCAAAATTTACTAAAATCTGACCCCGTAAAACATCTGCCTTGATCGGCAATGATTCTTGTTAGTACGCCGAGCAAGGATATGGATGACTTTAAAGCCTTAATGCAGCTTTCGGAACTAATATTTACAGTATGGTATAAATAGACGAATTTGGTAAATGCATCGATTTGGACAATAACATATTCCTTTTGATCGCTTTTGCCACTGAGCTTGCCAGTGATGTCAATATGTACCGTACGCCACGGAATGCCTACTTTTGAAGTTCTGCTGGTATCTTGCCTAGTGTTGGCTTAGTCAATTTACAGGTAACGCAGTTGTCGACAAATTTACGCACGTATTTAGACATGTTTTCGAACCAGTAAAACTCATACATTTTGTCTAGGGTCTTTTCCCAACCAAGGTGAATAATTGTTTCATGGACGTGGTTTACTACAGACCATCTAAATGATCTGGGGATAACTGGAAGACAACGTGTTTTACCGCTTCTTTGAATTTGCCGAAACAGCATTTTTGATCTAAGCTCATAAGAATTTGCTATACTTTCCTCTATTTCATCGTTTTGAATTTTCGAAATTATCGAAGAAATCTCAGGATCTCTTTGTTGTTCAACAAGAAGCCAATTTTCCGTTATCTCGGCTAATTGTACACGCTTGATGGGAACTTGGGAAGACATTATTATAGGTAAAGGATTTCCTGAGAAGAAATCTACATGTGATATTTTACTACCTGGTCTATATTGTATGTCAAAATTAAAGGATTGCATATACGCCCACGATCTATGGACTCTAGTCGTAAGATCGATTTTATTGCGTGAAGCTTTTAGTGAATTACAATCGGTGTAAGCGAGAAAATGTCGGCCTTGTAAGTCATGACGAAAATGCTTTATTGACTTGAATACAACTAACGTCTCCAATTCGTATGAATGATATCGGGATTCTGGAGGCAAAGTTGGTTTGCTGTAATATTCAACAACGTGGGGTTCATTACCGATTTTATGCACTAAAATCGCACCGTAACCATCCATACTGGCATCGGTATGCAGTTCTATTGGAAGCTGAGGTATGGTAAGCACTGGCTCGTCTGTCAATGTTTTGATGCTCATGCTCATGCCTTCTGAAGTAACAAAGGCTCAATCGAGTCTGGATGAATTAGGATCTGGTGAAACCCACTTGCCATATCCAGACATGAAACATACCTTGCTCCGCGTAACCTTGAAATTTGATCGCTTATAAGTGGGAGTGGATATTTATCAGCAACAGTATTCAAATTCAACTCGCGATAGTCAACGCATAGTCGATCAGTGCCATTTTTATTTTTGACAAGGAGTATGGGACTGGCAAACGGTGAACAGCTAGGGCGAATAATATTTGATTCTAATAGTTCTTACTATTTCCTTTTCATCTGAACTGAGTCGGTATGGTCGCCCTTGAACGGTTTTGTTTGAATCGACTAAGCGTATTTCTAATTGGACTTTTTGACTTTTTGGAATTCCATCAATTAAAGAGCTAGAATATTCGTTTATAATATCATATAAAAGAGATTTATCTACATTGCACAACTCAGTATCAATATTGTCTAGCTCAGAACAGTTAGTAGAAACAGCTACAGCACATACAGATTTTGTTTTTAACAATATGACCTTATCGATTGATATAGTGACATTAAAGTCGTGATACAGAGCCGCGTGCGCCAACACAACGTTTACGGCGACTTGCTCGATACTCATTTCCTTCCATTTAGACACCAGCGATGTAACTAGTCGGTTTCCATATAGTGATAGACACTCTCCATTTTTTGGGTGACCATTGAGAAAATTGAAAACTGTGGCGGCTAGCGTTTCGTTGCCCTCAAACTGTTGTAGAAACAATTCTTTAAACTGGCTCCATGTTATGCCAGCAAAAGATATTTGGGACAACCAATTAGATGCACTGCCCTCTAACGATTTGCTTAGTGCCACGAGAAGAGCGCTGCCCTCTAAAGACTTTTCGGCGAGGATTAAGTACACTGTACAACATTATGCGGCAGCACTGGAACCCGTGTTGTCAGGGTTGAACTTTGGAAAAACTGTCTTGAAAGCACCTTGCGACAGATGTCCGTTTTTTTATTGCTTTTGTCACTTCAATTAAATTGCGGTGTTGTGATTCCATAATAGAGCATAAGCCACATGATTAACATGGTGTGGAGGGGATCCAACTTCTGATGTCGGAGAATGTTCTTCATTTTCGGGATCATCCGCGACTAACTTGTGCCACTTCGCGTGTATACCACTCACATACAGTGACACTCGCCTTCCAGGCGCAAGCACTATATATCTCTCTCTCTCTCTAACTCACTTTCACGCCTAGGCTGCGCTGTACAGACTCTGCCAGGCTCGCAATAATGGAAGGCACAAAGCAATGCAGAAAAGATTAGTATAAAATGGAAGAAATAGAAAATAGACAAGCAACGCATTCTTGTGAAATTCATACAATCGATTTATTCATGCTTTTGCAATTTCATTTGTAATAATTAAAATTAAACACCACGACATATATATATGTAAAAATTCAACCGATCGCCATATTGATATATGCAAGTACATCAAGACATATCTGCACACATAGGCTTTCGCTCCGTTGAACAATAAGTGTATGCGCTTCTCCATTCTATACTTCACCAAATAAACACATATGTACCTAAATAAAAAACACAATTCCGATTTGTATTTAGTTAATTAAAACCGAAACACTGTGCAAATTCACCTGCATGTATATACACACACACACACTTAACATTGTATGTGTAACGTTTGTTATTTTTTCTCCACAGCAGCTTCAAGAACAATTTATATTTATTTTTACAAATTAATTGGCAAGTGCAAAAAGTAAACAAACATCAGGGTTGTCAAATATTAAGATAGGTTGTCGATAAACACTTTGCCATTGAGCTGCGTTTACTTAACTTGCAAACATATCATTTTTTCTTTATTCTTATAAATATCTATATAAATATTAATTAATGTGAAATTAGTCTTGAAACAAATCTCGTTGATGCAACACGATGTCACGCCCAAGGAAGCGCTTGGTTCACAAGTTAGTCGCGGATTATCCCGAAAATGAAGAACATTCTCCGACATATACATATGTATAGACACCAATATGGCGGCCTTTTTTTTGAGTCACTTTCTGTTTTATTTCTGTTTAATATTTGTCACTTTTTGGGTGCCCTTATGGCCACGAACAATATTTTATTTGAGGGTTTATTTTGTTTTTTTTAAATGATACTGCCCCTTGGTTTAACCACGGACAATGTGAAGCAAAAAAATATGATCAGACATACAAATATTAACAAATCGGACAGGGGTTGCCGGAAATTTGGCAATGGACAAGTTGAGGTAGGTGCACTGCTACTTATCTTGCTTGAATTTGTAGCTGGAAACTTCTATTGCAGATTCACCGATGCTTGTTGGGGCGAACTGGATATGATATATACTTGCTAAATAGTTTAGAATAGAAGACTTTATAAGAGGAAGAGAAGCTTCCGAGCAGAATACTCTGTAATGCTTGTTATAGTCATCACAGAGAACCCTGAACGGTTCATGCCAGGCATAATTAGTTGAGCAAAATTGAAGCGATAAAGGTACAAAATTACGTGTTAGTCTAGTAGGGATAGACAAATTTAATTGGCTAGTCAACACAGAAGAGTCGATTTCACCAGTAATTAATTAATGAATAAATATTACACCCAACATGGTTCAACGATTAGTTAAGGAAGGAAGGTTAATCATCAGATGTCTACTGGAGTATGGTAACCGAGGTAACCGCTTCCAGGTAAACTTGTTACAATTGCTAGTAGTTGGTGGAGCGTTTCTGCTCTGAAAAATTGTATTTTTTCTTAGTTGAAGTAAATCACGTTCTTACACTTGAAGATTATTTTTCGTCTGTCGTATATTATTGAGAATATATGTTACAATGTATTATTGTAAGTATGGTGAATAAGAATTTTCATGTTCTGGTTCCGGAGTTACATTGTCGGCTGGATGGCGGTTGGATGGCGACGGCCAGATACACTTCAATGTTACTCCGGAATTGAAACAAGGAAAATGAAATTCACCACACTTACACTAACACAATGTAATATATATTCTGAAAATATAGACAGACGAAAACCTCGAAAATATTTTTTTGTGCTGAGGAGAAACGCTCCCGCAACTATTCAGCAATTCGACGAAGCTTACCTGGAAGCCCTGCGGACGTCCTACTACAACATTTGGTCCTTCGAGCCGGATCTTTTACAACAGCTATTATCTGTAGTTCGCCCCAGCAAGCATCGGTGGATCTGCAATAGAAGTTTCCAGGAACAGCTACAAGTCCCCATATTGATGTCTGTACATATGTATACATATGTACAAGTGCATACCCAAAAATTTAACCGATCGCCATATTGATGTATGCAAGTACATCAAGACATATCTGCACACATAGGCTTTCGCTCCGTTGAACAATAAGTGTATGCGCTTCTCCATTCTATACTTCACCAAATAATCACATGCCTAAATAAAAAACACACAATTCCGATTTGTATTTAGTTAATTAAAACCGAAACACTGTGCAAATTCACCTGCATTTATATTCACACACATCCCATTATATGTGTATCGTCTGTTATTTTTTTTGTCCACAGCAGCTTCAAGAACAATTTATATTTATTTTTACAAAAGGTAAACAAACATAAATTGTAAAATATCAAGATCGGTTTTCGATAAACTGAGTCTGAGCCACTTTTATATTTTTGTATGTTTCCACTTTACCATTGAGTTGCGTTTACTCAATAAAAAACATACATATGCAGCATTTCTTCTTTATTTTTATAAAAATGAGTAAATAATAATTATAAGTTAAGAAGTTTCCACTCAGCGGCGTTTGCGTAATAAATCAAATATACGTGCGATTTTTCTTAATATAACAAATTATTTAAAATAATTATATGTTAAAAGCTTTCCATTGAGCTGCGTTTAGAATAAACGTGCTTCTGTCTGACCTCAACAATTAATAAACAACAAGCATACATTTTTTTTTGCTTGATCCGTTTCCACTACACGGCCGCCCTGTCAAAAGAAAATTAATCTTTTTTCTCTGGTGTTTTAATAAGGAAATAATTAAATTTTTTCTCAAGTAAACAAAAAGTAAACAAAGTAATTTAGCAAAATTTTCCGATTTCGGTCATTTCATTTTATTCTGATATCTCGATTCCATCGTTTCTGTGACATTTCTCATTTCGTTTTCGCTCGGCTGATTCAAATTATTTGTATTTGATCACATCTCACCCGATTATTACAATTTTTGGCTCTGTGAAGAGCCTAGTATGCCAATCGGTGGTGATCAAAACAGCCAAAAACGACTCACAGCACCGTCCGATAAGGAGTCAAAGAGACCTTTAACCTCACCTAGATCGGTTTTCGGGAAACTCAAGGTCGAGGGTACCAGCACAACCGTCCGCAAGCCTGTGAGTCCGATTCCAACAAGAGTTATTACCCCAAAAATTATTCGTTCGACTACGCAAAAGATGCAGAAGTCAAGCGAAATGGTACTGAACGACTTCGTTTCGATAACTGACCGACTAGGCCAATTTGAAGTGAATATCAATGATGCAGGCGACAGTGACGTGTCACTGTTCATTCTACGACCTTATGGGAAAAAGTAAAACGCGAGTACGAGTTATGTTCCAAAGCTCTAAACCAAGGCGTTTGCTGCAGAAGTGACCTGGTGGCTATGCAAGCCAAATATGATTACTCGTACTTCGTTTACGCGCGATGTGCAGCTCGACTAAGTGAGAAAATAGAAAGAGCTACTGCCTTAAATAGACAAGCTGAGCAACCCCCCTCCAACTTCTCCATGTCCAGGGGTTCAGTGGGGATTACCTACGCTGGCCTACATTCAGAGACTGGTGTACGGCTGTCTATATAAATTATCCAAGACTGATTTAAATTCAACGGCGAAGCAAGAGCAATTGTCTCCAAGCGAGGGCGAGCCTGACGGAGAGATTTGAAAATAAGCGACTGTTAGTCAATACTCAATTGAAAATTCTTTTCAATCTCCCCTCAGCAACACAAGAGTCTGGAGCCGCCCTTAAAGAGCGTCAGGGCACAATCCAGGGATGTTTAACGGCTCTTGACTTCTCCAGCGTGAGCACCGAAAATAGGGATTGTCTGCTCATTTTCTTGTGCTAAGCTTGCCTAAGCTCACGCTGTCATTATGGGAACAATCGCACCACGATAAGGAAGAGATACCTCAATGGTCCGAGATGAATTCATTTCTGATCGACCGATATCGCACCTTGGAGGCGATAGAGGATGTACGACCTATCGCTCATACGCCGTTCCAGTTCAAACCCACAAAAAAAGAGTCCATCCACCTGAGAACCTTCGAGGCAACAGTGACTACAAAATCACAACACTGCAAATTGTGTCAGACGGAAAACCATCCCGTGCGTCTATGCCCACGTTTTCTATAAATGTCCGTACCCGAATGACTTTCCGTCGTTAAACAACAAAAGTTGTGCTTAAACTGCTTCGTGAGACAGCACCAGTTGAAAGATTGTACTAACGCACATAGTTGTTTCACTGCTCCACCGTGACAGATCCCAGGTGCCCTCCGCTTCCAAAATACCAATAGTTTTGAGCCCTCCTTCGTCTATACTTCTACTACCCAAGCTACCGTTCAAAACTACTTTTCCGCAAGCTCACATGGTGTTCTCCTCGGCACGGATGTCATCCAAGTGTGTCATTTGGGCACAAAATATACAGCTCGGGCACTAATCGACTCTGGGTCAGAAACGACCTTTATATCAGAGCGGTTATTCAAAAGGGTTAAACATCCATATCAACCCGTCGACGCACAGTTCTCTGGATTAAATCAAGCTATTTCGGCTCAACCTCAAAAACTCTGTCATTTTAATATTGGCTCTCCATAAAGCCCGGGTTCACATTGAAACCTCGGCTTATGTTCTTCCAAAGCTAGCAGGCAATTTGCCCTCCTACACCATCCCCCAAAATGCTTTGAAAGAACTTCCACAATTACACTTGAACAATCTTTCTTTCTACAGGCGCTCACAGATAGAAGTGTTTCTCGGCGCCGATATCCTCCCATCCATATTGTTAGGTGGCTCCTATCCCAATATATGTGGCACTCTCGTTGGTGAAGAAACGATTTTCGGCTATTTTCTTCGAAACGAGAATCGTTTGGCAAAAAATGGCAAAAGGGACTTGTTAAGAGCGATTCCCAAGGACCACTTGCTTCACGCCGACTTCTTAGAAATCGAGGAGGCCTGTTCGGCGAAGACTCTCGGGACACCGATGAGTTCTTTTTCGCTCCACCCGAGCTAACAACCAAGCAGTCCGTCTCCGAACGTGAAGTCCTTTCACAGATTTACAAACTGTTCGATCCAACAGGTTGGCTGGGTCCAGTCATTGTTCAGGCAAAAATATTCATGCAGGAGTTCTGGCTCCAAGAACCGGCTGCCTCATTTCTTCTTCAAGTTCGATCGAGCCCTGCGATTGTTGGCATTGATCTATCGCTTCTTCAAGCAAACCATTGTCGCTTCCGTCAACTATTGAAATTGACAGCAACGAGATTTCTTATGCACAAGAAAGACTTATTCTCCTGACCAAGAGACAAGCATACTTGTCAGAGTAAACTTGCTTGAGTACGAAAAAACAGCTCACTTCCAGCAAACTCCTTAATTTGAACCCCTTTTTAGATTGTAAGGGTATTATTCGAGCATGTGGTCGGGTAAGAACGGCATCCGATACACGCGTCTCTTGGCCGCTTTCACTCATTGTATATCCTTGCATGGAGGCAACCAGCTCATGATGCGTCTAATACGTTCACGGTATTGGATTCCAAAGCTCAAGGTGTTGGTCAAATCCACAATCCATTCCTGAAAAATCTGCGTCATCCAAAAAAAGAAATTACAAACGCAGCTCATGGGCGACTTGACTGTGGAGAGAGTCACATTCTCTGGGCCGTTTACTCACACAGGAGTCGTTCGAAGTTAAAAATTACCCAGGTCGCGCCTGCCTTATTACAAAAGGCTACGTGTGCGTCTTTGCGTAGAAGCTTCATCTGACCTGACCACAGAAAAATTCCTAGCGGCATTTGCGAGATTTGTGGCAAGACGAGGGTGCCCAAGTCGGAGCGGCCAAAGTTCTTTCGCGCGATTTTGTGGAAACGCTTAAGACACAACTCCAGGCCACTTACAGTCTCCAGAAACTGTCCTGGCACTTTAACCCTCCTAGTGCCCGCATAGGTGTAAAGAGTTTTAAAACTCTACTTTATAAGTCTACATCGACTATCCAAAGTTGAAGCATTCCTGGATTCAAGACCGATATCTCCAATGTCAGAAGATCCTACTGATCTCTTAGCTCTGACTCCCGGTCATTTTCCAGTCGGGGGTCCTCTACTTTCCGCCACAGAGCCGAGATCAAGGAAAACGCCACGTCCATCATCAACCGCTGACAGCGCTTGAAGGCTTTGCAACAACATGGGTATCTTTAAGAATTACACAAAATAACAAATGGCAAACTCCAACGCGAGACTTACAACGGGACGACCTAGTCATTATTAAAGAAGATAATCTTCCAGTTAATGACTGGCGTCCGGTTCGAATCCAAACGACCTATCCTGGCGACGACCAAAGAGTCCGAGTGGTTGACGTGTTAACAGCCCGAGGTGTCTCCAAGAGACCTATCTCTAAGCTGATCCTGCTCCCGATAGAATCTAGTCTCCATTTTCCATCATCCACAGGTCTGCGGACCACCGCAGCCGCATAATTAATGTCTATTATTTTTTTTCAACCTTCTTCACGTAACAGCACGATGTCTCCTCGCCAACAACATGGCCGATCCAAGAGCCGCCCGGCAACGGAGACGTTCCGATGCCGAGTATGCCGAGGAGTCCACGCGCTGCGAAAGTGCCAAAGGTTCATGCGGCTATCTCCAGACAAGAGACTCCGAGCACTTCTGGTAAACAAATACTGCCCAAACTGCCTAGATCACCAACACTCCGGGGAGTCCTGTAGCCGCAAGGACAAGTGCCGCAAGTGCCAGGGCGACCATCACACCCTGCTTCACCTCCAAGAAGCGCGTCGCACGCCATCGCGATCTCCGGAGCGATCCCAGCCAATGCTCACCACCAAGGCCCGCTCCACGCCGCCCTTATCCGCTGGTTCCATCTCCCTGTCCACCTTGATGGAACACAAAAGGACAACCGTGCTCCCGAGAGGACTAATCCGTCTTGGAACCGGCAAGACGACCCGCGACACTCGGGCACTTTAGACCCGTTCTGTCCGGTGAGTCTTATCGATCCATCTCTGGCAAAGTCCTTCAGGCTTTCCGTCACTCGCGTCGGTACAGACAACGCTTGCTCGGCCGTCATCCATTCTAGGACCTCCAGCTTCCAACGAGAGGTCATCCTGCAAGTGAAGGTTAATCTTCAGTATAGGACTCCATCCAAACTCATTAGCGAGAAGCTAAATGAGCCCTTTCATAACGTCCGATTGGCAGACGATCGCTGGTTCCAGCCGGAGACATAAAGTCTGGTGTTGGGCTCGGACATATATCCCATGTTAATTCTCCAAGGCGTCCTGCCGAGCCATGGCGGCGCACCATTGGCCCAAAACACGGTCTTCGGGTGGATACCGTCCGGCTCCTGCGCTCAGAGAAACAGAGCCACTTACTTCTCCCCTTTTTTTTGCAATACTGCAAGCGGGCGGCATGTTCACACAAGAAGTGTATCTGGCCGTCGCCATCTAACCGCCATCCAACTCCGGAAGCAGAACATGAAAATTCTAATTCACCACACTTATTGTAACATATACATACATACATAACACCATTGAAACATATATTCTGAAAATATCCGACGAAAAATATCCTTCAAGTGACAGAACGTGTTTGACTTCAATTTAGAAAAATACAATTTTTCAGAGCAGAAACGCTCCCCCAATTACTAGCAATTGCAACAAGTTTACCTGGAAGCCCTGCGGACGCCCTACCACAACAAATATATCAATATATCAATATATCAATATATCAATATATCAATATATCAATATATCAATATATCAATATATAAATATATCAGTATATCAATGTGTCAATATATCATATATCAATATATCAATATATCAATATATCAATATATCAATATATCAATATATCAATATATCAATATATCAATATATCAATATATCAATATATCAATATATCAATATATCAATATATCAATATATCAATATATCAATATATCAATATATCAATATATCAATATATCAATATATCAATATATCAATATATCAATATATCAATATATCAATATATCAATATATCAATATATCAATATATCAATATATCAATATATCAATATATCAATATATCAATATATCAATATATCAATATATCAATATATCAATATATCAATATATCAATATATCAATATATCAATATATCAATATATCAATATATCAATATATCAATATATCAATATATCAATATATCAATATATCAATATATCAATATATCAATATATCAATATATCAATTTATCAATATATCAATATATCAATATATCAATATATCAATATATCAATATATCAATATATCAATATATCAATATATCAATATATCAATATATCAATATATCAATATATCAATATATCAATATATCAATATATCAATATATCAATATATCAATATATCAATATATCAATATATCAATATATCAATATATCAATATATCAGTATATCAATATATCAATATATCAATATATCAATATATCAATATATCAATATATCAATATATCAATATATCAATATATCAATATATCAATATATCAATATATCAATATATCAATATATCAATATATCAATATATCAATATATCAATATATCAATATATCAATATATCAATATATCAACATATCAATATATCAATATATCAATATATCAATATTCAGCAATTCGAACAAATTTACCTGGAAGCCCAGTGGATACCCTACTACAACATCTGGTCCTTCGAGCCGGATCTTTTACAACAGCTATTATCTGTAGTTCGCCCCAGCAAGCATCGGTGGATCTGCAATAGAAGTTTCCAGGAACAGCTACAAGTCTCCATATTGATGTCGGTACATATGTATATATATGTACAAGTGCATACCCAAAAATTTAACCGATCGCCATATTGATCAAGCAAGTACATCAAGATATATCTGCACACATAGGCTTTCGCTCCGTTGAGCAATAAGTGTATGCGCTTCTCCATTCTATACTTCACCAAATAAACACATACCTAAATAAAAAACATACAATTCCGTTTTGTATTTAGTTAATTAAAACCGAAACACTGTGCAAATTCACCTGCATGTATATACACACACACACACACATCCGATTATATGTGTATCGTTTGTTATTTTTCTCCACAGCAGCTTCAGGAACAAATTATATTTATTTTTACAAATTAATTGGTAAGTGCAAAAGGTAAATATCAAGATCGGTTTTCGATAAACTGAGTCTGAGCCACTTTTATATTTTTGTATTTTCTTAAAATAACAAATTATTTGAAATAATTATATGTTAAAAACTTTCCATTGAGCTGCATTTGGAATAAACGTGCTTCTAACTGAGATCAACAATTAATAAACAATACGCAAAAATTTTTTGTTTGATCCGTTTCCACCACACGGCCGCCCTGTCAAAAGAAATTTAATCAAATTTCTCTGGTGTTTCAATAAAGAAATGATGCTCGGCTGATTTAAATTATTTGTATTTTTTTCACATCTCACCCGATTATTACAATTTTTGGCTCTGTGAAGAGCCTAGTATGCCAATCGGTGGTAATCAAAACAGCCAAAAACGACACAGCACCGTCCGACAAGGAGTCAAAGCGATCTTAAACCTCACCTAGAGCGGATTTAGGGAAACTCAAGGTCGAGGGTACCAGCACAACCGTCCGCAAGCCTGTGAGTCCGATTCCAACAAGATATATTACCCCAAAAATTACCCGTTCGACTACGCAAAAGATGTAGAAGTCAAGCGAAATGGCAGTGAACGACTTCGTTTCGATAACTGACCGACTAGGCCAGCTTGAAGTGAAGATCAATGACGCAGCGGACGTGTTGACGTGTCACTGTTCACTCTCCAAGTAAGACGAGAACAGATTAAAACTTTATGGGAAAAGGTAAAACGCGGGTACGAGTTATGTTACAAAGCTCTCAACCAAGGCGTTTTCTATAAATGTCCGTACCCGAATGAATGTTTTCTATAAATGTCCGTCGTTAAACAACAAAAGTTGAATTTAACTGCTTTGCCAGACAGCACCAGTTGAAAGATTGCACTAGCGCACATAGTTGTTTCACGTGCAAGGGACGTCACAACACACTGCTCCACCGTGACAGATCCCAGGTGCCCTCCGCTTCCAAAATACCAATAGTTTTGAGCCCTCCTTCGTCTATACTTCTACTACCGCTTCTAGCTACCGTTCAAAACTACTTTTCCGCAAGCTCACATGGTGTTCTCCTCGGCACGGCTGTCATCCAAGTGTGTCATTTGGGCACAAAATATACAGCTCGGGCACTAATCGACTCTGGGTCAGAAACGACCTTTATATCAGAGCGGTTATTCAAAAGGGTTAAACATCCATATCAACCCGTCGACGCACAGGTCTCTGGATTAAATCAAGCTATTTCGGCTCAACCTCAAAAACTCTGTCATTTTAATATTGGCTCTCCGATAAAGCCCAGGGTTCCCATTGAAACCTCGGCTTATGTTCTTCCAAAGCTAGCAGGCAATTTGCCCTCCTACACCATCCCCCAAAATGCTTTGAAAGAACTTCCAAAATTACACTTGAACAATCCCTCTTTCTACAGGCGCTCACAGATAGAAGTGTTTCTCGGCGCCGATATCCTCCCATCCATATTGTTAGGTGGCTCCTATCCCAATATATGTGGCACTCTCGTTGGTCAAGAAACGATTTTCGGCTATTTTCTTCGAAACGAGAATCGTTTGGCAAAAAATGGCAAAAGGGACTTGTTAAGAGCGATTCCCAAGGACCACTTGCTTCACGCCGACTTCTTAGAAATCGAGGAGGCCTGTTCGGCGAAGACTCTCGGGACACCGATGAGTTCTTTTTCGCTCCACCCGAGCTAACAACCAAGCAGCCCGTCTCCGAACGTGAAGTCCTTTCACAGATTTACAAACTGTTCGATCCAACAGGTTGGCTGGGTCCAGTCATTGTTCAGGCAAAAATATTCATGCAGGAGTTCTGGCTCCAAGAACCGGCTGCCTCATTTCTTCTTCAAGTTCGATCGAGCCCTGCGATTGTTGGCATTGATCTATCGCTTCTTCAAGCAAACCATTGTCGCTTCCGTCAACTATTGAAATTGACAGCAACGAGATTTCTTATGCACAAGAAAGACTTATTCTCCTGACCAAGAGACAAGCATACTTGTCAGAGTAAACTTGCTTGAGTACGAAAAAACAGCTCACTTCCAGCAAACTCCTTAATTTGAACCCCTTTTTAGATTGTAAGGGTATTATTCGAGCATGTGGTCGGGTAAGAACGGCATCCGATACACGCGTCTCTTGGCCGCTTTCACTCATTGTATATCCTTGCATGGAGGCAACCAGCTCATGATGCGTCTAATACGTTCACGGTATTGGATTCCAAAGCTCAAGGTGTTGGTCAAATCCACAATCCATTCCTGCAAAATCTGCGTCATCCAAAAAAAGAAATTACAAACGCAGCTCATGGGCGACTTGACTGTGGAGAGAGTCACATTCTCTGGGCCGTTTACTCACACAGGAGTCGTTCGAAGTTAAAAATTACCCAGGTCGCGCCTGCCTTATTACAAAAGGCTACGTGTGCGTCTTTGCGTAGAAGCTTCATCTGACCTGACCACAGAAAAATTCCTAGCGGCATTTGCGAGATTTGTGGCAAGACGAGGGTGCCCAAGTCGGAGCGGCCAAAGTTCTTTCGCGCGATTTTGTGGAAACGCTTAAGACACAACTCCAGGCCACTTACAGTCTCCAGAAACTGTCCTGGCACTTCCACCGCATATGGGCGGCCTGTGAGAGGCAGGTGTAAAGAGTTTTAAAACTCTACTTTATAAGTCTACATCGACTATCCAAAGTTGAAGCATGCCTGGATTCAAGACCGATATCTCCAATGTCAGAAGATCCTACTGATCTCTTAGCTCTGACTCCCGGTCATTTTCCAGTCGGGGGTCCTCTACTTTCCGCCACAGAGCCGAGATCAAGGAAAACGCCACGTCCATCATCAACCGCTGACAGCGCTTGAAGGCTTTGCAACAACATGGGTATCTTTAAGAATTACACAAAATAACAAATGGCAAACTCCAACGCGAGACTTACAACGGGACGATCTAGTCATTATTAAAGAAGATAATATCCCAGTTAATGACTGGCGTCTGGGTTGAATCCAATCCTGGCGACGACCAAAAAGTCCGAGTGGTCGACGTGTTAACAGCCCGAGGTGTCTCCATGAGACCTACCTCTTAGCTGATCCTGCTCCCGATAGAACCTAGTCTCCATTTTCTATCAAGTAGAATCTCCAGTACAGACTAGAATCCTAGATCCACAGGTCTGTGGACCATCCATATAAAGCCGCATAATTAACGTTTATCATGTTTTTTAACCTTCGTCTCGTAACAGCACGATGTCTCCACGCCAACAACAAGGCCGATCGAAGAGTCGCCGGCAATATATCAATATATAAATATATCAATATATCAATATATCAGTTACGGGGCGAAGTGAAAATGTCTATTGTCACTAAGTCCTACTGGGCATCGCATTTTTCTGTAAGCGGCGCTCGCTTCTTACGCTGGAAGTGCACCGTTAGAATTAGTTTGTACATACAGAAGTCGATATCACGCAGCTGCACAATTTGCCTTTTCGTCGAGGTTCACTTTCGTTTTGTGCTTGCAGCTGAGCAGAAGTTTAAAAGAAGATAAGCGCGTGCGGAGCACGAATGTAAGTCTCATAAACTTGTTAAATATATGTAGATCATTAAATAATGAAAGATAATAAAGATTTCAGCCAATCGTACGTAGCGAATTGAATCGTGTCGTATCGTACATCGAATCGAATGTTGTTTCTTTTCGACGCTAGAAATCCCTGCCAAATACGCGCCCGGCGCGACTCTCGGCGCCAACATTCTGAAATATTCTCTGCTGCAGAGAGTATCTGAGGTGCTACGGCGGAGATTTCTGCGAAGCAAGCGACTTGCAAAGTCACAACCTGAGCTGCCTATAGAGACACGTGTTGCCATAACCTCAAAGCGGACTTCACTGTATTGGTGTGGCGAGATGGCTGACGGTGATGAACAAGATGCAAGTGCGAGAAGGACGACAAGTAGTAATCAACCCGGTGGAACTGCAACGCTTGTAACGGCATGGTCAACGGGACAGGCTGACGGATCGCCTGTCCTCGCTGGAGTTCAAGATAAAGTCGCCGGCCTAGAAAAGGGTAGCGGAGCAGCAAACATAGAAATTTATAGCGGCTGTACGTCTACGTCGTCTGCAGCTACTGGTCCAAGGGAAAGTTCAACACCGACGCAGCAAAGAACTGAGAAAGAGGGAGCATTCTTCAACCCTTTGGGATGCCAGAACGTGATCTGCAAGCAGAAACAGGTTGCGGCTAATTGGAGTGTACACCCTAGTTTGCCATATCAAGCAAACACGGCGGTGTTTAACCAGGCTACGGAGCCCAGTACTGCCGCGTACATGGGCCACACAGTTCTGGGAGCGCTTAATAGATCGATAGAGCACCCGCCGCGGCAGCAATTCGATAATGTACATTCTAATGCTGCGACGCCTTGGAATGGACCGCTGACATCTGGGCAAATCAGTGCGCGACACGTAATCAGCAAAGATTTACCAATATTTACTGGCAAACCAGAGGAATGATTGATCTTTATCAGCAATTATGAGCAATCCACAGAGAGATGTGGATTCAGCAATGAGGAAAATCTCATCCGGCTTCAGAAGTGCCTCAAAGGGCAAGCCCTGGATGCGGTGCGTGGAAAGCTTATGATACCAGCTACAGTACCGTATGCTATAGGCACATTGCGAATGCTGTATGGCCGCTCTGAATAGTACATGCTGCGTTGCAGCAACAGCTACGAGAGGCGCCAGCAATAAAATCGGACAATTTGAACACTGTTATCCGACTGGCCTTAGCTGTCCAAAACTACTGCGCAACGATAGTGGCCATTGGTATGCACGAATATCTTTACGATCCCGCGCTGTTAAACGAACTTGCTGCTAAGATGCCCAGCAATATGAAATTGGACTGGGGTCGGCATCGAATGTCAAATGATGGTAGTAGTTTGGCCACCTTTGATAACTGGCTGTTTAATGTGGCTATGTGCGCCAATATGGTCACGCCCTACGAGATACCACGGACTGATAACGAAAAGAAGAGCTCCACGAAAACCACTAGAGAGCGAATTTTTGTGCACAACACAGTAGACAACCCGGAGGGTTCGCCGCAACAGCGTTATCAACAGGAACAGGAGAGAGTTTCATGTGCAAAGTGCGCTGGTAACCACCGTCTTTCAGATTGCGGCGACTTTAGAGCCATGGGTACAAAACAGCGGTGGGAACTTGTCAAGGAAAAGCGGCTTTGCTTTTGCTGCTTTATGCGACATCGTGCACAACAGTGTAAAACAAAGAAGAAATGTCACGTGGATGGTTGCGAGTCAACGCACCATGTACTGCTACATACGCCTACCACGAGCGGTAGTAAGGATGAAGGATGAAGGAGCTGAGTGTACGCTAATAGAAAGAGCGCTTGCAGCCGAGTTGGAACTAGAACATAATGCGGTACAGAGCAAAGTATCGGGCCACAATTGCTTAAGTCTCGGAAGTATTTATCTATGCTTCCCATCCTGCCGTATAACTACGTAAAGGCTCAGCTCATTATCGGCTTGGACAACATCAAAATAACTGCACCCCTGCGACGTCATAGCAGCGCGAAGCAGACTAGGATGGGCTGTATATGGCCGCCCTATGGTGGGTGAAAGCACCACGCCTCGTCTGCTACATATTTGCCAGTGCAGTGCGACACGTGGGATGGATGAGGCTCTGAAGAGCTATTTTGCCCTGGAGTCACTAGGTGTGAGCGTCTCCTGAAATCCGCTGAGATCCAGAGAGGACGAACGCTCGATCCAGATAATGGAGGCAACAACAACTTATCTGGAAGACGAAAAGCGCTGGCAGACTGGCCTGCTATGGCGGTTTGATCGCATTCATAAGCCAAACTCTTACCAGATGGCGGTTAAGCGCCTTAAATGTCTAGAGGCAAAGATGTTCAAAGACCCACCACTAAAGAAGTTCATGATGAACACGATGCACGACTATAAACAGAAAGGATATATCCGCCGGCTGAAGGATATTGAGTTAGTAGCTAACACGATGTCGTGGTTTCTTCCTATCTTTACAGTCACCAATCCGAACAAGCTAAAGACACGCTTGGTATGGGATGCAGCCGCCAAAGTTAGTGGCACGTCGCTGAACGATTGTTTGCTTATCCAGATACACTACCATCTTTGATGGGCGTGCTAATACGCTTCGCCGTATCCGGCGACATACGGGAAATGTGTCATCAGGTCAAGGTGCGCCGAGAAGACCAAGCGGCTCAGAAGTTTCTCTGGCGTGATGGAGATTCGTCGCGCTCTCCCGAAACGTACGTTATGCAAGTCAAGACGTTCGGAGCATCCTGTTCGCCAGCCCTAGCAAATTACGTCAAGAATCCGATTTGCGAAAACACATTTGTAGACGACTGGCTGCAGTCGGTAGATTCAGAATCCCAAATGATGCAGTTAGCTGAGACTGTAAAAAGGATTCATGCTAGTGGCGGTTTCGAGATGCGCCAATGGACATCAAATTCAAAGCAAGTTATGCAGGCGCTGGAAGACGACTGTGAGGGCTTGGACAAGCGTATCAGCGGTAAGGATGAAGCGCAAGAAAAGGTCCTGGGCCTGTGGTGGCTACCTGGACAAGATCTGTTGACCTTTGTGGTAAAGCCGAACTTGCTTGCAAAAGCATCTAAGGAGCGCCCAATTAAAAGACGCGTTCTAAGCGTGGTCATGTCTATTTTCGACCCGCTTGGGCTGCTAGGATTCTATAATATACGCGCCAAGATCATCCTTCAGATGGCGATCCAACATCGGATGGGATGACGACCTTACCAAAGAAGACGAAGTGGATTGGCGACACTGGCTAGATCTAGTTTCAAAGTTGAATACCGTCCGTATTCCACGGTGTATGAAGTGGGTGAGACGAACCCAGACTGTACAGATGCACACATTCGTGGACGCCAGTATTAATGCTTATGCAGCAGTTGTATATTTGCGGGCTGAACATGATGGCCAAGTACATTGCAGTTTAGCCGCCTCAAAAACGAGAGTAGCACCCTTGAAGCCCGTGTCTATACCTCGTATGGAACTAATGGCCGCAGTCTTAGGTCTGAGACTGGCCAAATGTATCCAAAATGAAACGTCGGTACGCATACATAGACGAACATTTTGGACGGATTCAAAGGACGTGCTCTACTGGATCCAGTCCGATTCTCGAAAGTTCCAACAATTCGTAGCGCTTCGCATCGGAGAGATTTTAGAAGAATCAGATGTGGGCAGCTGGCGCTGGGTCCCATCAGCTCAAAACGTGGCAGACGATGGCACAAAATGGACCAAAACGCCCGAAATTCACGGCTCGACCAGGTGGTTCAATGGACCACCATTTTTGTATCTAGAAGAATCGCAGTGGCCATGCACAGAAAAGGGCTCGGCAATAAACATGTTATACCATGCTGAAGAACAAGCCAATCACACGTACTCTTGGAGATGTATCCTGCCGGATCTGCAGCACTTCAGCAAGCTGGAGAAATTGAGAGCCGCACTGCTATGCGTACTGGATTTCCTACGGATTGTTACTAAGAAGACCAAATTGGACGGGCGATTAGAGCTGCAGAAGATGCTGCTCCTTAAACGCAGCAAAGAAATGGATGTGATTTTTATTCGAATATGCCAAGAAGAGGAGTTTTATAGTGAGATTACCTCCCTAAAGTCGGGGCACCGCCTAACCGATCGCAAAAGCCTGCTCTTCAAGCTCTCTCCTTATATAGATGACTCGGGCATTCTACGTATTAAGGGACGGATAGACAATATAGAAGGAGTTGAAGTCTGCGTAAAACGCCCGATAATTCTGCTAAGACGACATCGATTGACGTATCTGCTTGTTGAGTTTTATTACCGCAAATATCATCACCTGCACAACGAAATCGTCGTAAACGAACTGCGTGAGAAGCGCTGGGGTGTGCTGTTCACATGCCTCACGGTACGCGCCGTTCACCTAGATATAGCTACGTCGCTCTCGACTGACTCATACCTATGCGTTCTGAAGTCGTTCGTGGCCAGACGCGGCTGCCCCCGCCGCATGCTGTCGGACAATGGCACAAATTTCAAAGGCGCTAGCAGAATATTAAAAGATGAAATTGAACGTATATCGCCGGCGCTGATCGAGTGACAATACCCGGAACTGGAGTTTACCTTTATTCCACCAGGATCACCCCACATGGGAGGATCGTGGGAACGAATGACTGACCAATTTTGGAAGAGATGGTTGAGCGAGTATCTGCCCACACTCACCAGACGTACTAAGTGGTTCCAACCGCCAATCGAACCAATATCAGTCGATGACATCGTCATAATAGTGGACGATGGTGCCCAACGAAACTGTTGGACAAGAGGAGTGGTAGTCGACGTGCACCGTTCGAAAGACGGCCAGGTCCGAAGCGCCGTGAGCGAACCGCCGATGGAATTATTACTTAATATATCAATATATCAATATATCAATATATCAATATATCAATATATCAATATATCAATATATCAATATATCAATATATCAATATATCAATATATCAATATATCAATATATCAATATATCAATATATCAATATATCAATATATCAATATATCAATATATCAATTTATCAATTTATCAATATATCAATATATCAATATATCAATATATCAATATATCAATATATCAATATATCAATATATCAATATACCAATATATCAATGTATCAATATATCAATATATCAATATATCAATATATCAATATATCAATATATCAATATATCAATATATCAATATATCAATATATCAATATATCAATATATCA
The DNA here is from genome assembly GCF_035044405.1 of Drosophila montana. Classification (NCBI taxonomy): domain Eukaryota; kingdom Metazoa; phylum Arthropoda; class Insecta; order Diptera; family Drosophilidae; genus Drosophila; species Drosophila montana. The sequence goes on from NW_026998053.1 coordinate 25,971, forward strand.
ATATATCAATATATCAATATATCAATATATCAATATATCAATATATCAATATATCAATATATCTATATATCAATATATCAATATATCAATATATCAATATCAATATATCAATATATCAATATATCAATATATCAATATATCAATATATCAATATATCCCAACCTTAAATCTCAGTATTGCGCGTTCATGCGACCCCCGGAGTCGTTAGGTCTATCCAAATATTTTCTTCCTCATCATTGCGTGCTGAAGGAGCACGAGCACCAAACTTCGTGTCGTATTTGATGGTTCAGCTGTCACCAGCACTGGATGTTCGCTGAATGAAGTGTTGATGGCTGGGCCCGTCATACAACCAAAGCTGTTTAACATTTTGATGCGATTTCGCACGTTTCCTGTTGCCCTTACTGTAGATATTGGCAAGATGTATCGCTGTGTCAGAGTTACGGTCCCAGATTATTACCTACAGTGCATCTTGTGGCGAAACTCTACTGATTCTGAAATAAGTGTCTTCAAGTTGGACACAGTTACGTATGGCACGAAACCAGCCTCCTTTCTTGCAGTCGACGAGCAACATTCATTTCCAACTGGTGCCAAAATTCTTCGCCGAGACTTCTATGTAGATGACCTTATATCTGGCGGTGCCTCGGTCCAAGAGGCGATCGACGTCTTAAATCAAACAAAGGGCATCCTCTCTAAAGGTTGCTTTCAACTCAGAAAAAGGTGCTCGAGTCACTCTGCAGTGCTAAAAGGCGTTCCTTACAAGGATAAGGACTCGTTTTTAAAATTTAGTGATGGAAGCGACATTATCAAAACTTTAGTCCCTGCTTGGGATCCTTTAACACATAAATTAATGTCTTCCCTCACGCCTGCCAATCAGACCCTTAAACCTTGCAAGAGAACTGTTCTGTCCACTATAGCTCGTTTTTACGATCCACCAGGATTAATTGGACCAATCATCGTTAGGGCCAAGATCTTTATGCAGCTTCTTTGGAAGGAAAACTTGTAGTGGGGTGAAAGTCTTCCAACTTCTCTAAATACTGCCTTGCAGGAACTTTGCCAAACTCTCAGCAATGTCTAATTATCTACCTTCCTCGGTTGTTTTGCAATACAATGTGCGATGTAGAGGTTCACGGTTTCTGTTACGCCAGCATTACTGTGTACGGAGCTTGCATTTACGTGGTTTCAAAGGGACATCATTCGAGTTCACGTCAATTTTGGTCTAAATCACGAGTGGCTGCACTTAAAACTCTTACGGTACCAAAACTCGATCTTTGTGGCGCACTTCTGTTAGCCGGTACATTCCATTGTTGGGCAGATTCATTAATATGTCTATCATGGATCCGAGATGACTCGTCGAAGTTCAACGTATTCGTTGCAAATTGGATAGCCACCATCCAGGAACTCACAGCGGCCTTCCAGTGGCATTATGTTCCAACAGCCACTAATCCAGCTGACATTCTCTCCAGAGCGGCCACTCCCAACAAGCTTATAGAGTCAAAACTTTATTCATGTGGTCCTGCTGAGAGCACTCCAAGAGTGCTGGCCTGCGTATTGTCTTCTTGAAAATCCAATACTGGAGTTACGCAAAAGAGTGTTGCTCATCACAGATCCTGCAGATGATGCCATATTAAGGTGCAAATATGTGAATTCTTTTTCTGCCATTCAACGAGTATTTGCCTATGTGTACAAGTTTATCCATCGTATTCGGCGCCCCGTACTTTTGATCTCCGACATACGTTTTGGATCGTTTATACTTTTACGAAACGTTCAAAGGGGTTCTCTATGGGATGATATAAAGAACGTGCAATCAAAGGGCGTGGTCGCTCGTTCCAGTATACTCTCATCATTATTGCCCTTTCAGGATGAATTTGATATTCTTCGAGTTGGTGGGCGCCTCGAAAAGTCAAACATTCCTTATGAGGCCCGTCATCCTATTATACTGCACAGACAACATCCAGTTACCATCGCCATTGTCACTCACTTTCATGAGCGGAATCTCCATGCTGGACCACGAGCCTTGTTGGGAGCAATTCTTATGCAGTATTGGCCGATTGGTGGCCGTAAAACAGTTTCCAGCATAGTATACAAATGCATCAGATGTTTCCGGAACAAGCCGGAAAAGGAGCGATTTGTTGAAACTCGAGCGTTTGATATAACTGGTTTGGACTTCTGCGGGCCATTTTACTACAAGCCTGACACTCGAAACAAAGCTCCTGTAAAATGCTACATAAGCGTATTTATTTGCTTCGCCACGAAAGCCATTCATTTGGAGTTGGTCAAGGATCTATCTAGCGCTAGATAGTTATCAGCTAATAACATTGAGCTGTTTTATGATATGAGAGAAGCGTCAAACAAAAAAAAATAGTTACATTGCTTGCCTCGCAGGGCAAGATGTAACTGAAATGTTGTGCAAACATAATTCTAAATTAATTTTTAGCTGCTGAACCGAACATACTCCCCCCGTTGATCGATTGAGGTTCAACAGGATCGTTAAGGGGAAGCAGGCACAGCTTATATGTTTCTCGCTTTATGATTCCATTAGCAGTCTTGAGAACTGCAACGCGTGTGATGTCTCAGTTCCCCTTACCAATTCAACCACTCTAGCTAGCGGCCATTTCAAAGGAGGTAAGTTCTCGTCTTTGCCAAGAACGATGTCGTTGAGAGCCACACTAGGCTTGGGAGTCTGCCATTTGGAACGCTGTTGGAGAAGATTTAAATATTCTTCTCGCCAGCGAGACCAAAAGACTTGGTGCATGTAGGACACTCGCTGCCAGCATTCCAGACGATTAACATTTTTTACCGCCGCCTCCCAAAGGCCACCAAAGTGAGGGAAGCGCGAAGGAATGAAGCGCCAGACAATTGTGTCCGCCAAATAAAACTGGAGCACAGCCTCTTGATGACAGTTACTGAGGAAGAGATTTTTGAGGTCTACCAACTCGTTTTTGGCACCGACAAAGTTGGTAGCATTGTCAGACTAAATCTGACGTGGCTTGCCACGAGTGCATATAAAGCGCTTTAGAGCATTGAGAAATGCACACGTAGATAGATCCTTGACCAACTCCAAATGAATGGCTTTCGTGGCGAAGCAAATAAATACGCTTATGTAGCATTTTACAGGAGCTTTGTTTCGAGTGTCAGGCTTGTAGTAAAATGGCCCGCAGAAGTCCAAACCAGTTATATCAAACGCTCGAGTTTCAACAAATCGCTCCTTTTCCGGCTTGTTCCGGAAACATCTGATGCATTTGTATACTATGCTGGAAACTGTTTTACGGCCACCAATCGGCCAATACTGCATAAGAATTGCTCCCAACAAGGCTCGTGGTCCAGCATGGAGATTCCGCTCATGAAAGTGAGTGACAATGGCGATGGTAACTGGATGTTGTCTGTGCAGTAAAATAGGATGACGGGCCTCATAAGGAATGTTTGACTTTTCGAGGCGCCCACCAACTCGAAGAATATCAAATTCATCCTGAAAGGGCAATAATGATGAGAGTATACTGGAACGAGCGACCACGCCCTTTGATTGCACGTTCTTTATATCATCCCATAGAGAACCCCTTTGAACGTTTCGTAAAAGTATAAACGATCCAAAACGTATGTCGGAGATCAAAAGTACGGGGCGCCGAATACGATGGATAAACTTGTACACATAGGCAAATACTCGTTGAATGGCAGAAAAAGAATTCACATATTTGCACCTTAATATGGCATCATCTGCAGGATCTGTGATGAGCAACACTCTTTTGCGTAACTCCAGTATTGGATTTTCAAGAAGACAATACGCAGGCCAGCACTCTTGGAGTGCTCTCAGCAGGACCACATGAATAAAGTTTTGACTCTATAAGCTCGTTGGGAGTGGCCCCTCTGGAGAGAATGTCAGCTGGATTAGTGGCTGTTGGAACATAATGCCACTGGAAGGCCGCTGTGAGTTCCTGGATGGTGGCTATCCAATTTGCAACGAATACGTTGAACTTCGACGAGTCATCTCGGATCCATGATAGACATATTAATGAATCTGCCCAACAATGGAATGTA
>NW_026998054.1:0-2506 GCF_035044405.1 Drosophila montana
AGCCAGACAGCCTGATATACAGACAGATAGACATGCAGACAGAGAGAGAGAGGCAGACGGGCAGACAGACAGACAGCCGCACAGATAGACATATAGAAAGGCAGCCCAATAGACTCGCAGATGGTCAGACGCACGGGCAGAGAGAGAAAGACAGACAGACAGGCAAACCGACCGGTGGACAGACAGACTGATAGGAAAATAGGCAGACAGATACACAGACCCACAGACTCGCTGACATACAGAAACACAGAAAGAAAGAGAGAGACAGATACACAGACAGGCAGGCAGGCAGATTGGCATGAATACCTAAAGCCCCGCAGACAGACCCACCGGCAGAGACAGACAGGCTGATATACAGATAGACATGCAGACAGAGAGACAGGCAGACCGGCAGACAGACAGACAGGCACACAGATAGACAGACATAAAGGCAGACCAACAGACTCGCAGACAGCCAGATGAACAGGCATACAGAGCGAGACAGGCAAACAGGCAGACGAACCGGCGGACAGATAAGAAAACAGGCTGGCAGACACGCAGACCCACAGACTCGCAGACATAGAGACACACAGGCAGAGACAGAGAGATACACAGACAGGCAGTCAGATAGGCAGGAATACCTATAGCCTCGCTGGCAGACACACTGGCAGGGAAAGACAGGACGACTTACAGACCGACAGATCTGTAGACAGAGAGACAGGCAGACGGGCAGACAGACAGACAGGTACACAGATAGACAGACAGAAAGGCAGACCAAGAGACTCGCAGATAGTCAGCCGCACGGGCAAATAGAGAGACAGACTGACAGACAGGCAGACCGACCGGTGAACAGACAGACAGAAAGGAAAACAGGCAGTCAGACACGCAGACCCACCAACTTGCAGACATGCAGAAACACAGGAAGAGAGAGAGAGAGATACACAGACTGGCAGGCAGACAGATTGGCAGGAATACCTAAAGCCCCGCAGACAGACACACCGGCAGAGAGAGACAGGAGGATATACAGACAGACAGACATGCAGACAGAGAGAGAGAGGCAGATGGGCAGACAGACAGACAGGCACACATATAGATAGACAGAAAGGCAGACCAATAGACTCGCAGACGGAAAAATGAACGGGGAAAGAGGGGGATACCGACCGACAGACAGACAGATAAGAAAACAGGCAGACAGACACGCAGACCCACAGTCTCGCAGACATAGAGGACACAGGAAGAAAGAGAGAGATACACAGACAGGCAGCCAGAAAGATAAGCTGGAACACTTTCAGCCTCGCAGGCAGACACACCGGCAGAGACTGACAGACAAACATGCAGACGGGCAGAAATACAGACAGGCACACAGATAGACAGACAGAAAGGCAGACCAATATATTCGCGGAGACCGACCGGCGTACAGACAGACAGATAGATAGAAGAACAGGCAGACAGACACGCAGACCCACACACTCGCAGACATACAGAAACCCAGAAAGAGAGAGAGAGAGAGATACACAGACAAGCAGGCAGACAGATTGGCAGGAATACCTTAAGCCCCGCAGACAGACACACCGGCAGAGAGAGACAGGCTGATGCAGACAGACAGACAGGCACACAGATAGATAGACAGAAAGGCTGACAGACAGACCGGCAGACAGACTGACAGATAGGAAGATAGGCAGGCGGTCACACAGACCCACATTCTCGCAGACGTACAGGCACACAGGAAGAGAGAGAGATACACTGACAGTCAGGTAGACAGATAGACAGACGCACCGGCTGAGACAGACAGGCTGATATACAGACAGACAGACATGCAGACAGGCAGACGGGCAGACAGACAGACAGGCACACAGATAGACAGAAAAAAGGCAGACCAATAGACTCGCAGACAGAAAGATGCACGGGGAAAGAGAGAGATACCGACGGACAGACAGACAGGTAAGAAAACAGGCAGACAGCTACGCAGACCCACAGACTCGCAGACATACAGAAACCCGGAAAGAGAGAGAGAGAGAGATACACAGACAGGCAGGCAGACACACCGGCAGAGACAGACTGGCTGATATACAGACAGCCAAACATGCAGACAGAGACTGGCAGACGGGCAGACAAACAGAGAGGCACACAGATAGACAGACAGAAAGGCAGACAATAGACACAGAGAGAGATACACAGACAGACAGGCAGACAGATAGGCAGGAACACTTACAGCCTCGCAGGCAAGTACACCGGCAGAGACTGACAGGCTGATATACAGACAGATAAACATGCAGACAGAGAGACAGACAGACGGGCAGAAATGCAGACAGGCACACAGATAGACACACAGAAATGCAGACCAACAGACTCGCAAACAGTCAGACGCACGGGCATACAGAGAGAGAGACAGACAGACAGGCAGACAGACAGGCAGGAATTCCTAAAGCCTCGCAGACAGACACACCGGCAGAGACAGACAGGTAGACTTACAGACAGACAGATATGTAGACAGAGAGATAGGCAGACAGACAGACAGAAAGGCAGA
>NW_026998055.1:0-11492 GCF_035044405.1 Drosophila montana
TTTTATTTTTCGGCTCTGGCTCTGCTACGGCTCTGTTCAAAGAGAGAGCGATAGCGAGAGCATATCAATATTTCTGTAGCTCTTGCTGCTACGGAGTAGTAAATGCGAACGCTGCACTCGTGACTTGCTGTGCTGCCAGTATGCATAATTGCAAAGGAAGGGATTTCTCTGATCCGACATAGATATATAAATATAAATATTTCAAATATTTGTCCATAACTACATAAAATAGTATTGCCAAAACGAAATCATTAATGGTTACAATGCTCAAAATTTGCATTACAATATTATGCAATCGTTTTCCGGAAACTTTTCCTGTATGAGTGAACACTCGGCTCCAGAGTCAAAACAAAAATCAACGGACTCACCAGCATGGATAAGTATAGGTCTGGGTTCCATTACCGAGCACATTTACACACGCTTCACTGTATTCTGAGCAGTCGAAGGGCACTCAGTAGAAATATGTCCGACCTTTCCACACTTTTAGTAAGTTACATTCGACTTTTGCTCTTTTGGTCGCATCCAATAGCCTCCAGATTGTCCACCGCCTGATGATTTGAACTCACGATCATTTTTCTGACGGCAGTCAGGAATTTTATGCTCTTCCCTTCCGCAATAGTGGCAAGTTATGTGTGAGAACTTCTGCTTCTTATTTTCGGGACCCATAGTGCCCGCTGCGTCGATGTGACACGGCTCAATTTTAATCGTCTGGATAGTTGGCAGCGAGTGTCCTACATGCACCAAGTCTTTTGGTCTCGCTGGCGTGAAGAATATTTAAATCTTCTTCAACAGCGTTCCAAATGGCAGACTCCCAAGCCAGGTGTGGCTCTCAACGACATCGTTCTTGTCAAAGACGAGAACTTACCTCATTTGAAATGGCCGCTAGCTAGAGTGGTTGAATTGGTAAAAGGAACTGACGACATCACACGCGTTGCAGTTCTCAAGACTGCTAATGGAATCATACTGCGAGCAACTAATAAGCTGTGTCTGCTTCCCCTTAACGGTCCTGTTGAAGCTCAATCGTTCAACGGAGGAATTATGTTCGGCTCAGCAGCTAAAAATTAATTTAGAAATCTTGCCCTGCGAGGCAAGCAATGTAACTATTTTCTTTGTTTGGCGCTTCTCGCATATCATAAATTAGCTCAATATAGTAATTAATTACAAAAAAAATAGCATAATAAACAAATGAAATTGTAAAAGAATATGTTTTATTTATAATATATATTCATAAAGCAAATATTCAAGATTATTTATTCGGTGAGCTGTGTAATTACTCCAGCTGTTACTTGTACAACAAATACAAAGTGCTTGTTGTGGCCAAAGCTAACAGATAGAGCAAGAAGGAAGCTCTTACTCGATCCAATCGCTTTGTATATTTTGGTGGCTCAGCTCAGTTCACGCGTAAAAGAGAAGCTTTTACCCGCCTATATTCATATGTATGTATTAATGGAAAATCTTTCGTATGCCCGTGTTTGGAATAGTGTTGTGTGTTCACTAACAGTACTAAAAGTCATAGAAGAATGTAGAATGACAAGAGCATGAGTTGTATGCTAGAGGACCATGAAAATCATTCTATTCTAAAAGTGAAAGTCATAGCGAACGGACGTGCTTACTCCTAAGAATATAATTTTGTTTATGACTATAACGACACTCGGGCAGCGTTTGAAAATGCTACGCTACTCCGTAGTATTTCGTTTTGCTCTCGCTATCGCTCTCTCTTTGAACAGAGCCGTAGCAGAGCCAGGGCCGAAAAATGAAAAAGCATTTGCTGTGCTAAGCTTGTATCTTTGTCGCGTCATTGGCTATAGCAATAGCAGTAGCAAAAAATTAAATGATGTGCTCTGCGTAGCCGAAGCGGTAGTTGAAAAGTGATAGCGAGATGAGAGCAGAGCAAATGAAATTGTTTTCTGAGAAATCTGGAAAAAACTTTAAGTTAAATGGAAGCAAGTGCAAATCTGTACTAAAACACGTAGCAGCGAGTATTAGACTTGAAATACAAGGAAATTATATTTGTTTTAGCTAATTACGAAATAAAACTTAGCCAAATTGTATTAATAATATCGGATAACGGGGCTAATATGATAAAAACTTCAAAAATGTTATCAGAAATGTATAAAAGCGATGACGATGTTAACGAAGTCTTTATTGAACAAAAGAACATTGAGTACACGAAATAAATTGATAGCTTTGAAAAAATAGACAATATTTATGTGGGTAATATACACTGCTCAACTTTGTGTGATGTTACAAAGACAACAATTATAATAGACTATTTGTTGCAATGCCGAAATATTACCAAATACATTCGGAAGACTTCAAACGGCTACCGGGATTTATTTGAATTAAAAAAGTTTAAATTACCTCAATTGGATCATCCAACTAGATGGGGATCAACATTCAACATGATTGACCAACTTAATAAAGCAAATGCTTTTTATTTTTCGGCTCTGGCTCTGCTACGGCTCTGTTCAAAGAGAGAGCGATAGCGAGAGCATATCAATATTTCTGTAGCTCTTGCTGCTACGGAGTAGTAAATGCGAACGCTGCACTCGTGACTTGCTGTGCTGCCAGTATGCATAATTGCAAAGGAAGGGATTTCTCTGATCCGACATAGATATATAAATATAAATATTTCAAATATTTGTCCATAACTACATAAAATAGTATTGCCAAAACGAAATCATTAATGGTTACAATGCTCAAAATTTGCATTACAACATTATGCAATCGTTTTCCGGAAACTTTTCCTGTATGAGTGAACACTCGGCTCCAGAGTCAAAACAAAAATCAACGGACTCACCAGCATGGATAAGTATAGGTCTGGGTTCCATTACCGAGCACATTTACACACGCTTCACTGTATTCTGAGCAGTCGAAGGGCACTCAGTAGAAATATGTCCGACCTTTCCACACTTTTAGTAAGTTACATTCGACATTTGCTCTTTTGGTCGCATCCAATAGCCTCCAGATTGTCCACCGCCTGATGATTTGAACTCACGATCATTTTTCTGACGGCAGTCAGGAATTTTATGCTCTTCCCTTCCGCAATAGTGGCAAGTTATGTGTGAGAACTTCTGCTTCTTATTTTCGGGACCCATAGTGCCCGCTGCGTCGATGTGACACGGCTCAATTTTAATCGTCTGGATAGTTGGCAGCGAGTGTCCTACATGCACCAAGTCTTTTGGTCTCGCTGGCGTGAAGAATATTTAAATCTTCTTCAACAGCGTTCCAAATGGCAGACTCCCAAGCCAGGTGTGGCTCTCAACGACATCGTTCTTGTCAAAGACGAGAACTTACCTCATTTGAAATGGCCGCTAGCTAGAGTGGTTGAATTGGTAAAAGGAACTGACGACATCACACGCGTTGCAGTTCTCAAGACTGCTAATGGAATCATACAGCGAGCAACTAATAAGCTGTGTCTGCTTCCCCTTAACGGTCCTGTTGAAGCTCAATCGTTCAACGGAGGAATTATGTTCGGCTCAGCAGCTAAAAATTAATTTAGAAATCTTGCCCTGCGAGGCAAGCAATGTAACTATTTTCTTTGTTTGGCGCTTCTCGCATATCATAAATTAGCTCAATATAGTAATTAATTACAAAAAAAATAGCATAATAAACAAATGAAATTGTAAAAGAATATGTTTTATTTATAATATATATTCATAAAGCAAATATTCAAGATTATTTATTCGGTGAGCTGTGTAATTACTCCAGCTGTTACTTGTACAACAAATACAAAGTGCTTGTTGTGGCCAAAGCTAACAGATAGAGCAAGAAGGAAGCTCTTACTCGATCCAATCGCTTTGTATATTTTGGTGGCTCAGCTCAGTTCACGCGTAAAAGAGAAGCTTTTACCCGCCTATATTCATATGTATGTATTAATGGAAAATCTTTCGTATGCCCGTGTGTGTGCCCGTGTTTTTGATTGCTAAACTGTGAGAAAACAATTAAGTATGGCGAATTGCACCGTCAAAATCAACAACGATGATGACTCGATAATTAGAATGGAGCATAAAAAAGAAATCAGCATTCCCCAAATTGAATGAATCAGATCCTTCCCCTTACCTCTCGGTACCACTCAAGAGGGCATCAGTACATTGTCACAGTTTTTCTGTACATTTTTAAGAGCATTTGGTTGCGACACTTCTTTCGCTAGCAATTGAAAACAGCTTAATCCGCAACATCTCAGACTCATGTTCAGAAACAATTCCAAAGTATATTGCTAAAATTAGGTTAGCATAAGATTCAAGAATAAATGTAAAGTCAGTCTGGACGGAAAATGAAACCCAACAGTTGGTTATTTGTTTAAATAGGTGAACATATAAAAGAAAAATATAGAGCCAAACTGCTTCAAACATTCTCCTTCAACCAGGACACAATGTGTTATCTCTCTCGGCCCCGGAAGATAACAAGTTCGACCTAGTTTCGGGTCCCTGAGTAGGCATTGAAGTTTGGTTAGAATGTGCAGCCTACAATTCTTCGGCCAAAGTGCGACAGGCTGGACACAGATTCCTGTGCTTTGTTCGTGTATTAAAACACGCGTTATGAAAATAGTGGTTGCACCTAGTGGCTATGAATTACTAAAGAAAATTTGACCTATTCTGCTATTATCAAATAAATAAATAATATAAATAACACTACTTGAATGTATCTATACGACAAATCAAGCGGAATAAAAGTACGAAAAACACAATAATTCATAAATATTTCTGGAAACCATGCAAAAACTAATAGAGAATAAAATAGTCAGCTTATTATATGTGTAGACCGAAAAAAAACTAAAGAACTAAAGTAATAGCAAAAGGGAATGGCGTGTAGCCATGAAGCTTTAAGCCATAAATAACGTTCTAGCAACTACCTGAAAATACAGCTAATTCTTAGAGAACTTTACATTGAGCAAAGTACAGAAAGAGAAGTGAAAAAGCATAATAGCGCATGCCAACAATGAATGTCAATATTAATTAAAGATAAACTATCAGAAGAATTAAACCTGGCCATGCCAACCTGCATCACCACGGACCTTTACAGCGATTTGTTACCATTTTGGGTTTTTAGGACAAGTGGTTTGTTCAGCGGTTTCGTCCACTTTCCTTGGTCCAAATAGAATTCTGCAATAATGTAATAACACTAACAAAGTACTATGCTTATGTGTTAATAGACTATTCCACGGCTATTCAACCTATGTTGAAGCTGAAATAGTTCTAGGATGTCTCACAACAGCATATAGGTTACAGGTTAATAGTGGTCATTAAATATTTAGAATCTTAAATGTATCAACAGTACTGATCTTGCAACCTAGGACAGGGGAGATTTGGGGGATTGAATTGAACCGATTATTTTTTTAAGTCAATTGGTGTTACTGACTTGTTGAGAAAAGGTTATAAATGAGGGCCAAGTGAATTAGCTTAAATTTCCCCTTTATTTCTTCCTAGCTAACGAACAACGTCAAGGAGCGGACGGGCGGTTAACCAAGTCGGCCTCGGAATGCGGGTGGGTCACTAAATCCACTGATTAATTTGCTCCCAAAGTTATAAATCAACTTTATAAAAGTGTCGCACTGTTAATGTGCATATGCACTGTTAATGTGCATATGCCCATGATCGTGCAATAAGGCCAATTGAAAGATATATATTACGTCTCTTAAGCGCTGCATGGTTCCAAAAAAAGGCATATATTTACTCAGACATAATTTTTTTTAATTATTTATTTATTAATTATCGACAAGACGAGTGTCTTCCCAATTATTTAAAACATTTAATGCTAAATGCCTAGCTAGAATACACAGTTTTCTAATAGCATCACCGACCGATGGAGGTGTTTTATTTGCCATTCCGACCAGCTGTGTCCCTTTTCACAGCCAGTTTTGTCAGTAACGCTATTAGAGCCTACAGCTAAGAAGAAGGGTGTTAGTAGAGAAAAAAGCGTTCTTAAGTAAAAATAATCTTAATTTACTATTATTGAAATATGCATAACTTATATTTGAATCCTAGTCACACTTAAGTCTTGTTTTGCTTTGTGCTAAATTCTATTCTTAAGTATACCACTGTCTGTCGCTTACGATCTATCGAACATCTATCGAAAGCATTTAGGTACAAAACGATCTATGGCCGATAGTGTGCGGAAAAATTGTTATGCGGGGTGAAAAGGCACTAGAATTGCTGGGTGTTAAAGCATCGCAGATTAATTTTATCCAAAATTGCGTGTCGTTCAAACAAGCATGGGAGAAGCCAATAAGAAGGTACCAGCCGCGCGGGTCAGCAAAAAAAATTGCGTTATTTAAAAGTTTGCTACGATTGAGTACGCCAGAAGGTGCAAATGTGCAAAACTATGTGAACGAGTTTTGCAACATAGTTGAAAAACTAAAAGAAATCGAAATGAATATAAATGAAGACATGCTCGCAATTTTGCTGTTTCGGACAAAAATTCGAAAACTTTGTTGTAGCGATCGAAACGCGTGAACTGTTGCCGTCCTTGTCTGATTTGAAAATCAAGATTATTGAAGAAGGACAAAGACAAAAAGTGAACAACGAAGAAGCGGGTAATGGCACGCATCAGAAAAGGAACAAAAAATGTAATAGATGCGGCGGCGAAGGTAATTTTATTGGTGAGTGCAAGGAGAAAGAGAAAAGTAGAGAAGGCAAAGAGAGAAACGTTGAAATGAAGCGATCGTTAGCCATACTTGCGAATGTGCAGAAAAGCGACAGCTTGACAAAATGACGTGGTGTCGTGGACGTGGATAGTGGCGCCACTGCTCAAATGTGCTGTGATATGTAATGGTTCGTAGATATTAGAGATCGCAAAGAGAAAATATTGCTTGCAGGAGAATATTTCATATCTGCCGACGGCATTGATACTGTGTTTTTAGTGTGGGAAATTTTTGTCTTGAACTGCCTAATGTTTTGTATGTTAATGAGTTGCATGCAAACTTTATATCGGTATCAAAAGCTGTCGAAAAAGGAAACAGAGTTATTTTTGATAGAGACAGAGCAATAATAAAGACAGAGATAAAAATGTGAATATATTACAAGCCTACATGAAATGTGATTTGTTCACCATTGACGTAAAAATGAAGCAGTGCTTGTACTCAAATTCATTATCGTTTTGGCCACTGAAATCTGGCCAGTTTAAGGAAAATGGTTTAAAATCAATTAATAAAAATTTTTAAATAAAAGATGACCTGTGTGAAACATGCGCAAAAAGTAAAATTATTGTAAAGCCTTTTCCAATAGCATCTGAAAATCGTGCGGTTCAACTATTGAGTTTGATTCACACTGACATTTATGGACCAATAAGCAGACCGTCTGCCGGCGGCGCACGGTACATCGCATCATTCATTGATGATTGCTCACACTACACAGATGTGTATTTTTTGAAGTCTCGCGATGCGCGTTTAAGGACTTTGTTGTGTTTGAGAGAGACAATGCGGCAAAAAGGTAAAAACGACTCGTAGCGATAACGGACGCGAGTATGTTAGTCATGAATTTGAAAATTTCTTTTCTTTGAAAATTTTTCATTAAAAGACAACTGACAGTACCTCCGTATACTCCGCAGCAAAATGGAGTTGCTAAGCGAGCAAATCGCACACTAGTAGAGATGACCAGAAGTATGTTAGTACACTCGGGCGTAGATGAAACACTATGGGGTGAGGCAGTAAAAACTGCAGCATACTTACTCAACAGGTCAGAAACCAAGATATTGGCTAACAAAACACCATTGGAGGTTTGGACTGGCAAGAAACCGGATGTGTCGCATTTGAAGGTCTTCGGCTCAAGAGCAATTGTCTTAAATAAGGGGCACAGAAATAAATTTAGTCCGAAGGGAATCGAATATATAATTATTGGATATTCGATGGCATTAAAAGCATATAGCCTATTTTGTCCAGAGTCGAAGAAGGTTATCGAAAGCAGAGAAGGTTTTTTTATAGAATGTAACTTAGGTGGATCTGCAAGCGATAAAAAGGAAACAGTGCTGTTTAATGATTGTTCAACAGTTAATCAGCAGGCTGAGTCTGAGAATGTCCTGCAAACACAGGCAGAGATTGAAATTGGAGGACAACATACTGAAAAGGAAGATACTGACGAATATGAGAGTGCAGTAAGTGATGATGCAGAGCCGCCCGTAAACTGTGAAGCTCGTGGTCCAGGGCGTCCACGAAAGATAAAAACAGGAAAACCAGATAGACCCTGTAAGCAGTATAATTGCCTGAATATGCTGAAGGCAGAGGAAATAGTCAATCCTGAAAATGTTAGCGATGCAAATGAATCAAAAATGAGCCAAGAATGGTCAGCATCGATTCAGAAGTAGGTAAAGGCACTTGAAGCCAATAAGACATGGGAGCTTGTGGATTTGCCAGCAAATAAGAAAGCTTTAGGCTGCAAATGGGGTTTTGGCATAAAAGCTGACAAGGAAGGCTATGTAGAGCGCTTTAAGTCAAGATTAGTGCCCAAAGGGTGTGCGCAGCGATATGGCGTTGATTTCCTTGAGACGCTCTCTCCAGTTGTGAGATATTCGTAAGTAACATAAGTGGTTTGTGCATCAGATGGACGTGTCTACTGCCTACCTGAATAGTGAACTTTCAGAGGAAGTTTATTTGTAAGCGATGAATTCCCTGATAAAGACTTGAAGCTAACAAAATCTCTCTATGGGCTAAAGCAAAGCGGTAGAGAGTGGAACAGTAGACTGGATGCAGTCTTGAGAAAACTGGGTTTTATTCCATGTGTCAGCGAGCCCTGTGTATATATACGCAATCGGCAAAGTAAAATTAATATAATTGCAGTTTATGTTGATGATCTTGCCAGCTCAAATAAAGACGAATTTTTAGAAATCAAAAGCGTCCATTGCCAGTTAATTTGACGTTGTTGATGGCGGCCAGCTCAATCATTTCTTGGGCATAGATATTGAGCGCGAAGGGGAGACTGGCAGCATAACTATCGGCCATAAGCAGTATGTGGAGCAAATGCTACATACCTGGGGCATGTCGACGTGTAGGCCTGTAGCTACACCACTGGATGCAGGACCAAGTCAGGTGTGATGACGTTAACTGCGAGATGGTTAATGAAAAGAGCTCTTTGATGGATTTGGCCATAACAATCTGTATATGAAACTGCACTATGAGGACACTGGCAAACAGATCTATGGATACGTTGAAGCAGACTGGGCGAACGATGCTGCAGATCGTAAATCGTATAGTGGATATTGGTTTATTGGTGCAGGCAGCGCGATTTCGTGGGAATCGAAGAAACAAAATATAAATATATAGCCTTATCAACCGCAGCAAGGGAAGCAACATATCTTAAAAAATTGTTGCATGAAATGGGATTTATAGAAACCAATCCTATTTTATTGTATTGCGATAATCAAAGCGCACAGTGCTTAGCTAAAAATCCAATTTTACATAAACGTGGTAAGCACATCGACATAAAGTTCCAACATGTACGAGAGCTATATTCTAAGAACGAAATCTATGTTAAATATATATGCACTAATGATATGGTTGCCTATGTACTAACTTAAAATTTGCAAAAGAACAAACATGTGAAATGTATTAATGAAATGAATTGTTGTTAATAAGTTTTCAAGTATATAATTGTTAAGGAGTATTAAAATATGCATACATTTTCGAAGACAACTAATATTTGAATCCTGGTCACACTTAAGTCTTTTGTTTTGCTTTGTGCTAATTCTTATTCTTAAGTATACCACTGTCTGTCGCTTACGATCAATCGAAAAAAAAACACCATTGAATTGAAGAAAATACAATAAATAGGGAAAAAGAAAGAAAGAAGTTTTTTTATTTTTTTTAACCCGAATCCCGATGCAACTTACTGCATCCCATCCATACAACACGAAATGCAAAGTAAATATGAAAAAAAATATTAAAAAAAAAACGATACAAACTACGAGTATGTGTACAAATACAAATAAAAATAGGACTATCTACTTGCTAAATAGTTTAGAATAGAAGACTTTATACGAGGAAGAGAAGCTTCCGAGCAGAATACTCTGTAGTGCTTGTTATAGTCATCACAGAGAACCCTGAACGGTTCATGCAAGGCATAATTAGTTGAGCAAAATTGAAGCAATAGAGGTAGAAAATTACGTGTCAGTCTAGTAGGGATAGAGAAATTTAATTGGCTAGTCAACACAGAAGAGTCGATTTCACCAGTAATTAATTTATGAATAAATATTACACCCAGCATGGTTCTACGATTAATCAAAGAAGGAAGGTTAATCATCTGAATTCTGCTGGAGTATGACAATTTAAACCACTAAGGGCAAACAACAAGAATTGTTTCTCAACGGATTCAATTCTGTCCTGATGGTTAGCATATTGTGGTGACCAGATACATGAGGCATACTCAAGAATAGGTCGTACCAAAGATATATAAAGTGTTTTTGACCATCGCTTGATGAAATCCATAACTATTCTGGCCTTATTGACCACGGTATTAACATGAGAGTCGAATTTAAGTTTACGATCAAGGATGACACCTAGATCATTAACTTCATTAGAAGCGGTATGCTATCAAGGATGTAAGTTTAAAAGGTAGGCTAGAAACGCATCAATGTCCGCTTGTAAGAGATAACATGGTGCCATATCCTTATATGCAAGGCATAATTTTACATCATCAGCATACATTAATACTCGAGAGTGAGACAGTATCGAGGGAAGATCATTGATGAAAAGAGTAAAGAGTAGCGGGCCAAGGTGACTACGTTGAGGAACACCGGAAGTCACCACAATACGTTTAGAAAACGAATTTCTGAAAAGAAACTTTTGGGTTCTGTCACGCAAATTCTCTGAAATCCAGTTCAAAAGATTGAATGGGAAGCCGATAAGGCACAATTTATGAAGCAGCAAGGAATGGTTGACAGAGTCGAAAGCCTTACTGAAATCAGTATAGATGACGTTTTCTTTCTTAAACCGATCAATTACAAACGAAGTAAACTCAAAAGGGTAAGTGGTTGTAGATCTGCGCTTCACGAATCCATGCTGGGAAGGTGAAATAATAGAACTATATGAAGGCAGATGAGATGTTATAATTCTCTCAAAAGCTTTAGGTATAGCGTATAATTTGGAAATACATCTATAGTTTTCGACATCGGACTTACTCCCTTTCTTATGGAGAGGGATAATGTATGATTCCTTCCAAATGTTCGGATAAGATGAAGTGTATACGGACAATTCAAAAAGTTTTAAAACAGGTTTACATAATGGTGCAGCGCAGTATCTAAGCACTCAAGCACGAACACCATCAGGGTCCAGTGAGTAAACCGGCTTGATAGGGTTAAGGTCGCTAAGAAGCGAACTTTCGGTAATAATGGGATTTAAGATGCAGTTTGACCTCTGTAACTGATAAGGATAGGGCTGATTTTTTTTACACCTAGAGGAGGAGTAGGTAGTTTGCGAACAGGTTAGAGTGATTTCCCGATTTCTTAAACTTTTTTTCACTTGAGAACCATGGAGGCCTTTCAAGCCTCACTGGGTGATCAAG
>NW_026998056.1:0-26344 GCF_035044405.1 Drosophila montana
AGTTGGCAAGCCCAGTTTTCCGCGACACATTTTTAGATCAGATAGGCTTAGAACAAATTATTTCCAACCACAAAAACTTCCGACCTGCATTTTCCGGTGTATAAAAAAAAAAATAAAAATAAAAATTAATTTGTACATATGTACATAGTACATACACACGATTTAAAATATCTCCATACTCCAAAGATAAGTGTCCAATTATATATGGGCGGCCAACCAAAAAGTGCTCAGGAGTTAGTGCTTCTAAGTCATTCGGTTCCGATGATAAAGGATACAGCGGCCTCGAATTCATCACGGTTTCCACCTGCGTAACTGCTGTTGAGAGATACTCGTAGTTGAGAGCCGTGCTGTTTGCGCAGTTGACCAGCAGCTGTTTCGCAACCTTCACTGCGCTCTCATATAACCCTCCAAAGTGAGGTGAGCCTGGTGGGATAATATGAAATTTGACCCCTCGTCGACTGCACGTGTCGCTGATAACACCTTGGCCCGACTGGTCAAAAGTTTTGCCCAGTTCTCGTGAAGCGCCTACAAGGTTAGTGGCGTTGTCGCAGAACAGGGCGCCCACGTCTGGCAAAGAACCGTTTAAGTGCCGCTATGAAGGCGCTGACACTCAAGTCCGACACGATCTCTATATGTCATGCCTTCGTCAGGAAGCATAAGCACACAGCTAAATACACCTTGACTGGGCGCTTCCCTTGTATGTTGAAATGAATCCAAATTGGTCCTGCGAAGTCTAGTCCCGCTAGTAGTCACACCTTGCACTCGGCCTTCTGGCAGCGGTCCCATGACCTGATTGCCCAAGACAGGTCAAAGCCGAAAACAGGTAATGCAACTTCGTAATACATTGCGAGCCAGTTTTCTGCAATTGATGATCCAATTTTTCTGCCGCAAGAAGGCGCATAACGATTGAGCCCCGGCATGTAAATTGCTTTGTTGAGTGTAATTATTTAGTGCTTTTACGCATTAAAATAGGCATTAAAATAGGATGCTTTGTGTCCTTTGGTAGATCGGCCTTTAGCAATCGCCCACCTATGCGTAGAATCGAAATTCCTTCTTCTTCTTGAATGATGGGATTCAAGCATTGAATTTTTGTAGACTTTATAGGTCTTTTATCTTCTAACCTAATGAATTCCTCATGCAGCTTTAAATTTTGCAATTTATAAATTACATTGCGATAATAGCTATGATAGATAATAGAGATAATTTATAGCTCTACGCCACCTATAAATGTAGCTCCCACCATATGTTGGGATTTTCAAGTCCGTTGGATACAATCCCCTGGATACAATATCTGCTGGGTTTAATTTTGACTGTACTTTATACCAATCCCGAATATTGCTTAACTTTTTAATTTTGACTCTACTTAACACCAATCCTGAATATTGCATATCTTTTGTATATCAGCCACCCGGTTGACAACGGAAGTCGTCCATCGGCTTGCATGCGATGACAACCAGTTGACCACGATTGTGGAGCCTGTAAAAGATCGTGCCTGCGAAACCTTTACCACCACAAAGCTATAAATCAAGTTAATAATCCAACTTGTATTGCCCACTAATTAAAGCCAAAATTAATGCAATTGATAATACAATTGAGAATTCACAAATGTTCTATATCCTATTCTACAATAGAATGTACTGTCGAAAATTTCATTAAGTTGGTTAAGAAACGCAAAAGTTATGTGCGCACATTTTAGCAGCAGCTAGCGCAAATTCCAAGAATTTCTGTATTCATGTACACACACACATTCACGCGCGTCTGCTTTGAATTCTATCAACAGCATTGCAATTACGATTGTATTGTTTTCTGTGCTGCTATTTTAATTGGCTTTTTTCTCATTAAAACTCAATTATTGGTGTGGCTCATGAGTAAAGGCGGCGTCAAATGGTTCTGTTAGTTGCGAGCTCGAACCCTGCCAAGGGAACAATTTTTTTTTATTTGGTGAGTCGGCTATTGAGATCAGCCACCCCACAGTTTTTCACGGCAAGGAGCCGTCGTCCCTTTGGCCAAATCACGGCAAGGAGCCGCTGGCGGGACAGCTCATTAATTTTTCTTTAGTTTATAAGCATTAATTGTATTAGTTTAAGATCATAGCGAAGTCAGAGGCAAGGAGCCATTAATACTATAAGCGATTGAGTATTAGGAGTAAAGAGGCAAGGAGCCGTGAATGCTAAAATTAATTTAACTGAACAATAGTGAGTTTGAATTTAACCGCCGGCCGCCGCTGCAACCGTGGGTTGTCGATCGGTTGCTCAACACCGTCTTCGAGAGCGCAACTTCAATTCGGCGGCGCAGAGCGAAAGCTCCGAGGCGAAGTTGCGAAAGCTCGCGGCGAATTTGAGCGGCCGAGGCAAGCGCATGGCTCGCCGGCACTTTGGAAAGAACATTCCGCTTGAGAAACCCCGTCTTGGTCTTGAGAGTCACGACACGCACTGCGCCATCGCGCATCGGGATGTAACTCGGACACTCTTTCTTATAACAATTGTCCAAGCGGTGCGGTGTCTTCGGCGATCAGAACTAGACTTCCGATCTGTACGTTGCTCGCAGCTGTCCTCCTATTTGAGCGTTCCTGCATCAAGGTGAGGTACTCAGTTTTCCAGCGCCGCCAAAACATATTGTGTACTACGACAATCCTTTTCCAATGGTTGGTCAGCGATAGTTTGACCAATGCTTCGTCAAATGGTTTCACTAGCGCGTTAAGTGGGCGGCCAACCTAAAAGTGCTCACGAAATAGTGCTTCTAAGTCATTCGGGTTCTATGATAAAAGATACAGCGGCCTCAAAATTCATCACGGCTTCCACCTGCGTAACTGCTGTTGAGAGATACTCGTAGTTGAGAACCGTGCTGTTTGCACACTTGACCAGCAGCTGTTTTGCAACCTTCACTGCGCTCTGATATAACCCTCCTAAGCGAATTCATCACGGTTTCCACCTGCGTAACTGCTGTTGAGAGATACTCGTAGTTGAGAGCCGTGCTGTTTGCGCAGTTGACCAGCAGCTGTTTCGCAACCTTCACTGTGCTCTCATATAACCCTCCAAAGTGAGGTGAGCCTGGTGGGATAAAATGAAATTTGACCCCTCGTTGACTGCACGTGTCGCTGATAACACCTTGGCCCGACTGGTCAAAAGTTTTGCACAGTTCTCGTGAAGCGCCTACAAGGTTAGTGGCGTTGTCGCAGAACAGGGCGGCCACGTCTGGCAAAGAACCGTTTAAGTGCCGCTATGAAGGCGCTGACACTCAAGTCCGACACGATCTCTATATGTCATGCCTTCGTCAGGAAGCATAAGCACACAGCTAAATACACCTTGACTGGGCGCTTCCCTTGTATGTTGAAATGCATCCAAATCGGTCCTGCGAAGTCTAGTCCCGCTAGTAGTCACACCTCGCACTCGGCCTTCTGGCAGCGGTCCCATGACCTGATTGCCCAAGACAGCTCAAAGCCGAAAACAGGTAATGCAACTTCGTACCGCATTGCGAGCCAATTTTCTGCAATTGATGAACCAATATTTCTGCCGCAAGAAGGCGCATAACGATTGAGCCCCGGCATGTAAATTGCTTTGTTGAATGTAATTATTTAGTGCTTTTACGACTATATGATCTTTAGGCATTAAAATAGGATGCTTTGTGTCATTTGGTAGATCGGCCTTTAGCAATCGTCCACCTATGCGTAAAATCGAAATTCCTTCTTTTTCTTGAATGAAGAAATTCAACCATTGAATTTTTGTAGACTTTATAGGTCTTTTATATTTCAACCTAATGAATTCCTCACGCAGCTTTAAATTTTGCAATTTATAAATTACACAGCGAAAGCCTCTCGTCTCCAGTAAGGCCTCACTGATGATGCCCTG
The DNA here is from genome assembly GCF_035044405.1 of Drosophila montana. Classification (NCBI taxonomy): domain Eukaryota; kingdom Metazoa; phylum Arthropoda; class Insecta; order Diptera; family Drosophilidae; genus Drosophila; species Drosophila montana. The sequence continues at coordinate 3,849 of NW_026998056.1, forward strand.
TAATTTGCCGCTTTATAGCTCTACGCCACCCATAAACGTAGCTCCCACCATATGTTGGGATTTTCAAGTCCGTTGGATACAATTCCCTTATACAATATCTGCTGGGTTTAATTTTGACTCTACTTTATACCAATCCTGAATATTGCTTATCTTTTGTTTATCAGCCATTATGTTGACAACGAAAGTCGTCCATCGGCTTGCATGCGATGACAACCAGTTGAGCACAATTGTAGAGTTTGTAAAAGATCGTGCCTGCGAAACCTTTACCACCACAAAGCTATAAATCAGGTTAATAATCCAACTTGTATTGCCCACTAATTAAAGCAAAATTAATGCAATTGATAATACAATTAAGAATTCACAAATATTCTATATCCTATTCTACAATAGGATGTACTGTCGAAAATTTCATTAAGTTGCCATCGAGCCTTCGCGTAGTCTGCACAGCGCCCCAATCGTCTTAGTCAAGAATAAGACTGGCGAGTGGCGCATGTGCATCGACTACCGACAACTCAATGCACATTCCTTCCCGGTTGCTTATCCTGTGCCTCGTATTAATCACATCCTGGAACGGTTGCGTCACGCCCGATTCATTTCCACTTTGGATTTAAAGCACGGGTACTGGCAGATACCAATGGCAGCCGACAGTCGAGAGTGTACGGCGTTCACGGTCCCTGGAAGAAGTCTTTTCCAATGGCTGGTGATGCCATTTGGCTTACATTCGGCGTGTGCGGCATTTCAGCGAGCCTTGGATGCGGTAATAGGGCCGGCGATGGAGCCTCATGCGTTCGCCTACCTAGACGACATCGTGGTAATAGGAGCAACGAAAGAACAGCATGTAGAGAATTTGAGGCAGGTATTTCGCCGGTTAAGGGCGGCCAATCTCAGGCTATTTCTATTTAGTCGCAGCTTCTTCAGGGAGAGGTTGGTCTACATAGGACATGTCATTTGCGGGGAAGGCATACGTACCGATTCAGAGAAAGTGGAGGCCTGAGGGCCCCGACAAATTGTAAAGAACTGCTGCAGCGTCTCGGGATGGCGTCATGGTACAGGCGCTTCGTTCCTAACTTCGCGACTGAAGTACAGCCGCTCACAGCGCTCTTAAGGAAGGGGCGGAAATGGGCATGGGAGCGAGAACAGGAGGAGGCATTGCGTCAATTGAAAGATAGCTTGACGACTGCCCCTGTGTTGGCTTGTCCGGACTTTTCCGCCAAATTCGTCTTGCAGACTGACGCGAGTGTGTATGGCCTCGGCGCAGTGCTGACGCAGACGATTGAGGGACAGGAGCGAGTGATAGCGTACGCGAGCCGGAAGTTGCTGAAGGCCGAGGTGAACTATACCGCCACCGAGAAAGAGTGCCTGGCAATAGTGTGGTCGATCCGGAAGCTGCGCTGATACCTAGAAGAGTACCGGTTCGACGTGATAACAGACCATTTAGTACTCAAGTGGCTCAACTCGATCGAGAGCCCGTCCGGAAGAATCGCGTTATGGGCATTGGAACTGCAACAGTTCCAACTTGACGTCCACTATCGTCGAGGGAAGCTCAACGTCGTGACCGATGCACTATCAAGGCATCATCTAGATACCTGTCAGCAAGCAGTGGTGACCGAGGCCCCCTGCAAATGGGTCGCGAGTATGCGAGCCAGGATCGCCGAAGAGCCAGCCAAGTTCCCGGATTACACCGAAGAAAACGGACAGTTATATAGGCATTTGGGCCACCGGCCGGACGACGAGGACTACATCCCCTGGAAACTATGCGTGGCCAGTAGTCAACGCCAGAGGGTACTGCGGGAATGCCATGATGCTCCCACGGCCGGGCATCAAGGCGTGAGGAAAACTGTGTCGAGGCTAGCCCAGCGGTACTACTGGCCGGGTATGTTCCGCGACGCCGCCAAGTTTTTGAGATGCTGCGAAGACTGCCAGAAGTTCAAGAGCGAGCAACTCAAACCGACTGGGCGCATGCTGGCGAGACAGGTGGCAAAGCCGATGGCGGTACTCTGCGCGGATTTCGTCGGACCCCTTCCACGGTCAAGACATGGCAACACGATGCTACTGGTGTTCCATGACGCTTTCTCGAAGGGGGTGGAACTGGTCCCTCTCAGGAGAGCCACAGCGGCACACCTGCAGACCGCATTCCGAGAGAGGATTCTAAGTAGGTTCGGGGTACCCAGGAAGTTCGTGTGCGACAATGGGGTACAGTTTACGAGCCGGAGCTTCAAGTCGTTTTTGGGGTCCCTGGGTGTAGAGGTCCAGTATACCGCCCCGTACTGTCCACAAGAGAATCCCACTGAGAGGACCAACCGGACTGTAAAGACCATGAGAGCGCAATTTTATCGAGGGCCATCAGAGTTCATGGGACGAACTTTTGCCCGAGATTTCGCTAGCGGTCAACACAAGCGTGGCGGACTCAACAGGATTTAGTCCCGCTTTTCTGATGCAGGGTAGGGAACCTCGATTACCCGCAGCTCTGTACGATTAGGTAACTCCGGGGTCCGCAACTAGTGCGTTCCTAGTACCAAGGCGGATAGGTTAAGAGAGATCTTTTATATCGTCCACAGCAATCTCCAGCGCGCATCAAAGGACCAGGGCAGGCACTACAACTTGCGGAGACGAGAGTGGCGGCCTTCGTTGGACTTGATGGTCCTGTTGAGGCAGCACCAACTATCCAACGCCGCTGAAGGCTTCGCCGCAAAGCTGGCACCCAAGTTTGACGGCCCCTATAGAATCGTCAAATTCATATCCCCCAATATTGTGCGTCTGGTGAAACCAGGCGAACATAAGAAGAGGGTGGCCAACATCGCTGCTGAAACCATTCCACCAAAAGAAGACTGATGATGAAGGGGAAGACCCAGGGCACATGGATGCCCACGAGTAGGCGAAGGATGAGAGCGACACCCGTCGCCCAACGAAACCATTGTACTAAAGTTTAGATAAGATTAAAAATAACAGCGTAAATAAGAATGGGCTTAGTAAAATGTGAGCCGCACTGAAAGGATAGGGCATTTACAAATAAGTAACGAATAAGTTAACAAATAAGTTGAATTTACAGATGGATCCCGAAATCATCACAATCTCATCGGGAAGGACGACTACAGCGTTACGCTGAACGCGAGAGGCGACGTTAACGTCACTTTCTCGAAGTGTGGGGGGGGGGGGGGGGGGGGTGTGAGGCGGCAATTGAGATCAGCCACCCCACAGTTTTTCACGACACGAAAAGTAGAAAACAGGATGGAGTTTTCCATCCTTCTTCCTTTGTAACAGAATCGCCCTTTCATCTCTAGGGTCATATATTACTAATATCGTAGCTTCTATTAACTTATTTTTTAGTGCATTAAAAGCATCTAGTTCTACTTCTTTAAACTCAAACTTTTTATCTTTCTTTGTTAGATCATACAATAGCTTTACAATTAGTGAAAAATCTTGAATAAACCTCCTAAAGTATGAGACCGATAAAACTTTGAACTTCATGGACTTTTGTAGGTATAGGAAAAGATCGAATTGCTTCTAGCCCAGCTTTATTGCCATTATCAGTGGCGGTATAACCTAAATAATCAACTAAAGACTGCAAAAATGCACACTTATCGAGTCTAAGTTCTTGTTTGTTGTCTACGACACGTTTAAAAACCTCTCTGAGAATTTTAAAATGCTCATTTAAATCTTTTGGAACAATCCTAATGTCTTCGAGATAGATCGAAACTTTTCCTGTCCTCACCATTTCGTTAATCCAAATGGCATTCTAAGATGTTCAAATTGTCTTAGCGGGGTAGTGAGTGATGTGTACTTTACCGATTGTTTATCCATAAAAACATGCTGAAAACCATTTTTTAAGTCTAACTTCGAAAACAATTTGTTTTTCGCTAATCTTTCTAGTAGAACATCTATCAGTGGAATTGGGTAGTTATCTTTCACTGATACCTTGTTAAGACGACAACATTAGTTTTTCGATATTTTCTGTCTCGTATATTTCTCCTATTTGCTCGTTATAACCTTGGTCTTTTTTATCCATTTCGTTCTTTTTTATTTATACTGTATTGCATTCTTGTCTTCTTTTTCCACTACTTTATTCTCTACTTTTTCCACTACTTTGTTCTCTACTTTTTCCACTTCTTTATTCTCTACTTTTTCCCCTACTTTATTCTCTACTTTTTCCACTACTTTTTATTAATCACATTTTAATTTTTTGTATTTTTGTTGTACTTTTCATTGCATCACCGTTGGCTTAACGTATTTGATCATAACTTATTCGACTTCAATTATTTTAAAATTACTTAGAAATAAAATATCTCTACCTAATACAATTGGGTGCCTTGTAGACTTATCGTTCACAACAAGAGATTCAATTTTTACATTTTTATTTAAAGTTTTGATAGCACAACATACTCCTCCAACTATATTTAATTTACTTCCATTTATTCCATAATAACATAAATTTAAATTTTCATTATTTGTTTTAACTCCTTTTGGAACAGTTGATTCTCTTAAAAAGGTGATTGGGCTACCCTAATCTATTAGGCACTCTATGGAGGACGTAACATTAATATTATTTTTATCAAGAAAACTTACATTTAAATATCTTACATAATCGTCGGTCGCCTTGCTGCGGACAAATGTCCAAAGCTGTGGCAATTTAAGCACTTGTTGGCTTTCTGTTCCGGGGTTCCAAGCATTCACGTCAGCATGTTTTTTATATGAGGCTTGCCAAGTTGAGCCCTCGGCTGGTCAGTGTCTTGCAAAGCACCCAGAACTTCGGACGGCGCAGCAAAGCGCTGTAACTTATCCTGATTTTATAGCTGCATATCGGATATTCCATCAATCAAGTACTGTATCATTTCATCGTTTCCCATTTTGAATTCGTTTGGCAGGATCGTTTTATCAAAATAATACACTGCAAATTTTTCACCAGGTTTCGACTTTCGGCTTTCAAATTTGCGCCATACTTTCTTCTTTCACAGCATTAAGGTTTAGTTAAGACTTGTGGTTACGCAGATCTATGTTTTCGCACTGTAAATTCCACATCATATGCTCCATATCTTCGTAATTTTGTTAAAAAACACTTCTGTTAGGTGCATTGTTTACGATTTTAATAGCCACTATCAATGTTTGGCTCAGCATTGGCAACTTCAATGTTATTTTGAGCGGTTTCAACATCAGCGTTTGGCTCAGCATTGGCAACATCAATGTTATGTTGAGCGTTGCCACCAAGATCGCTTTCCTCATTTGCTATGCCGCTGTTTTCGACGCCACTGCCGCCAATTTGTGCCGAAATGGTAAAGCCGTTATTGCTGGCCGCCTTTTCGTCGCCAGAGCTGTTGTTGTTGTTGGCTGTCTGAGCGCCGCAAGAACAATTGTCGTTGTTGTTGGTGCTTGGTGTAAAATCGATCAGCTCTTCGTTTGAGTCTAGCATGTCCAAATGGAGGTTGGGAGCATTATTTCCAACCACAAAAACTTCCGAACTGCATTTTCCGGTGTATAAAACAAAAAAATAAAAATACAAATTAATTTGTACATATGTACATAGTACATACACACGATTTAAAATATCTCCACAGCCCAAAGATAAGTGTCCAAATATATTTTTTAAAATACACCCTGCAATATTTAATAAAAATAAGTACAAGCACTAGTTTCATTTATTTAAAAAAATCCTCACAGCATGTGTACTATATTTGACCATATTATATCCTTAAGTGTACAATACACATTAAGTTTAAGATTAATGCAACATACCACAATTATAATAATAGTTCTGTTGGATCCTGCAGAAGTCGGTTCGCATTAGCATGAGCAAACATTTCTGCAAACATAACAAGTAAGAGGGTCTAGTCGGGAGCTACCGAGTAGGAAATAACCTGAACCCTCATCTACCAACACCAAATGCTTTAGTAGAAATAAAGATAAATTAAAAAACAAGTTCCCTTGGCAGGGTTCGAACTCGCAACTAACTGCACTACTTGCCACCGCCTCTACCCAACAGCCACACCAGCCAAAAAAATAAGACAGTTCCCTCGGTAGAGTTCGAAGTCACTACAGACTATACTACTCGTCGCCGCCTATACCAAACAGCCACAACAATACTTAGTTCTTAATGAGAAGAAAAGCAATTAAAATAGCAGCACAGAAAACAATACAATCGCAATTTCAATGCTGCTGCAAACACGTGGGCTCCCAAACACATTGTGGTTTGATAGCTTTAAAATGAAAGACACTTGATATATATATACTATTCCAGAAGCTACATGTCAAGTTTGGTATCTCTAGCTCTTATTATTTACCAAAATTGATCTAAAAACAGGATTCAATATCGATTTTTATTATTACTAGGAAATTACTTGAAAACGGGGCAAGTTATCGAATATCGGAAAGAAACTCGATCTGCGCGGGGACTAGAAGAACCTACAGCTAAAATTGCAAGTCTGTAGCTCTTATATGTTCTGAGATGCTTGCGTTCATAAAAACGGACGGACAGGCAGACGGACAGACGGACGGACGGACAGACGGACGGACGGACAGAAAGACGGACATGGCTAGATCGACTCGGCTGTTGATGCTGCAAGAATATATATACTTTATGGGGTCGGAAATGCTTCCTACTGCCATTTGCACAATTACATTATACCCATTTTTAATGGGTTCAGGGTATAAAAAGAATTGAATCCACGTATTGCCAGATGGGCCCTTGAACTGCAGAACTACGATTATGATCTCGAGCACAGATCAGGAAATAGAATGCAACATGTAGATGTATTAAGTCGCACCAACAATATCCTCATAATTGGAACTAGTACGTTCGAAGAAAATCTTATAGTATGCCAAGGATAAGATGAAAAAATAAAAAAGCTCAAAGAAAAGCTTACAGAAAAAGAAAGTGAGCACTATTGTTCGAGCTAAAGTCCTCCACGAGCGTTGAAATTAATAGTTAGTAAGAAAATTCCCTTCCCAGCAAAAATGCCGATCAGCTCCGCTTCAACTCTTTTACTCGACATACAAACTGATTATAGTTCAATGTACAATACATCGATCGACAACATCGATAGTTATTGTTAGTTATAGTTATTTCAAGGAATGTAAGAAAAAATACGAAATATCCCTGACATCGTTACTAAATACTACATATTAACTTGTGGCGCGAACATACTCCTCGCCTTGGAATCTGCTTCCAAAACACCGTCTACTGTTGACTCCAGTGGCAAGGGGCAGATTCCATGTACATTCCGCTTAAGAAACCCCGTCTTGGTCTTGAGAGTCACGACACGCACTGCGCCATCGCATCCCGAATGTAATTTGGACACTCTTCCTAATAACTATTGTCCAAGCGGTGCGGTGTCTTCGGCGATCAGAACTAGACTTCCGATCTGTACGTTGCTCGCAGTTGTCCTCCATTTTGAGCGTTCCTGTATCAAGGTGAGGTACTCAGTTTTCCAGCGGCGCCAAAACATATTGTGTACTACGACAATTCTTTTCCAATGGTTGGTCAGCGATAGTTTGACCAATGCTTCGTCAAATGGTTTCACTAGCGCCTTAAGTGGGCGGCCAACCAAAAAGTGGCCAGGAGTTAGTGCTTCTAAGTCATTCGCGTCCGATGATAAGGGATACAACGGCCTCGAATTCATCACGGCTTCCACCTGCGTAACTGCTTTTGAGAGATACTCGTAGTTGAGAGCCGTGCTGTTTGCGCAGTAGACCAGCAGCTGTTTTGCAACCTTCACTGCGCTCTCATATAACCCTCCTAAGCGAATTCATCACGGTTTCCACCTGCGTAACTGCTGTTGAGAGATACTCGTAGTTGAGAGCCGTGCTATTTGCGCAGTTGACCAGCAGCTGTTTCGCAACCTTCACTGCGCTCTCATATAACCCTCCAAAGTGAGGTGAGCCTGGTGGGATAAAATGAAATTTGACCCCTCGTTGACTGCACGTGTCGCTGATAACACCTTGGCCCGACTGGTCAAAAGTTTTGCCCAGTTCTCGTGAAGCGCCTACAAGGTTAGTGGCGTTGTCGCAGAACAGGGCGGCCACGTCTGGCAAAGAACCGTTTAAGTGCCGCTATGAAGGCGCTGACACTCAAGTCCGACACGATCTCTATATGTCATGCCTTCGTCAGGAAGCATAAGCACACAGCTAAATACACCTTGACTGGGCGCTTCCCTTGTATGTTGAAATGCATCCAAATCGGTCCTGCGAAGTCTAGTCCCGCTCGTAGTCCCGCCTCGCACTCGGCCTTCTGGCAGCGGTCCCATGACCTGATTGCCCAAGACAGGTCGAAGCCGAAAACAGGTAATGCAACTTCGTACCGCATTGCGAGCCAATTTTCTGCAATTGATGATCCAATATTTCTGCCGCAAGAAGGTGCATAACGATTGAGCCCCGGCATGTAAATTGCTTTGTTGAGTGTAATTATTTAGTGCTTTTACGAATATATGATCTTTAGGCATTAAAATAGGATGCTTTGTGTCATTTGGTAGATCGGCCTTTAGCAATCGTCCACCTATGCGTAAAATCGAAATTCCTTCTTTTTCTTGAATGAAGAAATTCAAGCATTGAATATTTGTAGACTTTATAGGTCTTTTATATTTTAACCTAATGAATTCCTCACGCAGCTTTAAATTTTGCAATTTATAAATTACACAGCGAAAGCCTCTCGTCTCCAGTAAGGCCTCACTGATGATGCCCTGTAATTTGCCGCTTTATAGCTCTACGCCACCTATAAACGTAGCTCCCACCATATGTTGGGATTTTCAAGTCCGTTGGATACAATCCCCTGGATACAATATCTGCTGGGTTTTATTTTGACTCTACTTTATACCAATCCTGAATATTGCTTAACTTTTGTATATCAGCCACCCGGTTGACTACGAACGTCGTCCATCGGCTTGCATGCGATGACAACCAGCTGAGCACAATTGTGGAGTCTGTAAAAGATCGTGCCAGCGAAACCTTTACCACCACAAAGCTATAAATCAAGTTAATAATCCAACTTGTATTGCCCACTAATTAAAGCCAAAATTAATGCAATTGATAATACAATTGAGAATACACAAATATTCTATATCCTATTCAATAGGATGTACTGTCGAAAATTTCATTAGATTGGTTAAGAAACGAAAAAGTTATGTGCGCACATTTTAGCAGCAGCTAGCGCAAATTCCAAGAATTTCTGTATTCATGTACACACACACATTCATGCGTGTCTGCTTTAAGTTCTATCAACAGCATTGCAATTACGATTGTATTGTTTTCTGTTCTGCTATTTTAATTGGCTTTTTTCTCATTAAAACTCAATTATTGGTGTAGCTCTTGAGTAGAGGTGTCGGAAAATGGTGCGGTTAGTTGCGAGTTCGAACTCAGCCTTTGTATTTTAATTTTTCTTTATTGCTTCTAAAGCAAACGAGCGCGTAGCGCGAGCTGCATTTGCTGTTGGAAGAAGAGGGTTCAGGGTATCCCCTAGTCGGGAGCTCCCGACTAGAACCTCTTACTTGTTTATTTAGTGTAAGTGTTAATGAATTGCAGTCGGTTACTATATTAAATTTAATACCTTGTAAATATACTCAAAATCTTTTGAGTGCATTTATGATCGCTAGGGTCTCTAATTCGAAGCTATGGTATCTGTACTCTACTTCTGTTGCTCGTTTTGAAAAGTAGAAAACAGGATGGAATTTTCCATCCTTCTTCCTTTGTAAGAGAATCGCCCTTTCATCTCTAGGGTCATATATTGCTAATATCGTAGCGTCTATTTACTTCTTTATCCATAAAAACATGCTGAAAACCATTTTGTAAGTCTAACTTCGAAAACAATTTTTTATTCGCTAATCTTTCTAATAGAACATCTATCAGTGGAATTGGGTAGTTATCTTTCACTGATACATTCTTAGCTCTCCTGTTTTCTTTTTTACAAGAACAGTTGGTGATACATACTCTGACTTACTTGGTCGTATGTATCCTCGAGCTAAGTTTTCGTCTAGTATTTTCTGTACTACTATATTTTCTGCATATGATAACCTTCGTGGGGAACAGCGAAACGGTTTTTCCTTTTAAATAGTAACTTTAATTTTGACATATTTCCTTGCCTACTTTGTACCTTTCTTTGTCTGTGCCTATTACGTTTATGGCCAACATTAGTTTTTCGATATTTTCTGTCTCGTATCTTTCTCCTGTTTGCTCGTTGTAAACTTGGTATTTTTTATCCATTCCGTTCTTTTTTATTTTTACTGTATTGCATTCTTCTTTTTCCACTTCTTTCTTGTCTTCTTTTTCCATTACTTTATTCTCTACTTTTTCCACTACTTTGTTCTCTACTTTTTCCACTTCTTTATTCTCTACTTTTTCCCCTACTTTATTCTCTACTTTTTCCACTACTTTTTATTAATCACATTTTAATTTTTTGTATTTTTGTTGTACTTTTCATTGCATCACCGTTGGCTTAACGTATTTGATCATAACTTATTCGACTTCAATTATTTTAAAATTACTTAGAAATAAAATATCTCTACCTAATACAATTGGGTGCCTTGTAGACTTATCGTTCACAACAAGAGATTCAATTTTTACATTTTTATTTAAAGTTTTGATAGCACAACATACTCCTCCAACTATATTTAATTTACTTCCATTTATTCCATAATAACATAAATTTAAATTTTCATTTATTTGTTTGTTCCTTTTGGAACAGTTGATTCTCTTAAAAAGGTGATTGGGCTACCCTAATCTATTAGGCACTCTATAGAGGACGTAACATTAATATTATTTTTATCAAGAAAACTTACATTTAAATATCTTACATAATCGTCGGTCGCCTTGCTGCGGACAAATGTCCAAAGCTGTGACAATTTAAGCACTTACGATTTTAATAGCCACTATCAATGTTTGGCTCAGCATTGGCAACATCAATGTTATGTTGAGCGTTGCCACCAAGATCGCTTTCCTCATTTGCTATGCCGCTGTTTTCGACGTCACTGCCGCCAATTTGTGCCGAAATGGAAAAGCCGTTATTGCTGGCCGCCTTTTTGTCGCCAGAGCTGTTGTTGTTGTTGGCTGTCTGAGCGCCGCAAGAACAGTTGTCGTTTTTGTTGGTGCTTGGTGTAAAATCGATCAGCTCTTCGTTTGAGTCTATCATGTCCAAATGGAGGTTTGGAGCACTTGCTGACGGTAATGCAACATTCGGCTGAGCCGATAAAGCAGCTTTGGTGCCCCTAGTTGGCAAACCCAGTTTTCCGAACCACGTTTTTAGGTCAGATAGGTTTAGAAAAAATTATTTCCAACCACAAAAACTTCCGAACTGCATTTTCCAGTGTATAAAACAAAAAAATAAAAATACAAATTAATTTGTACATATGTACATAGTACATACACACGATTTAAAATATCTCCACAGCCCAAAGATAAGTGTCCAAATATATTTTTTAAAATACACCCTGCAATATTTAATAAAAATAAGTACAAGCACTAGTTTCATTTATTTAGTTTTATTTACACATACTCATACAAAAATCCTCACAGCATGTGTACTATATTTGACCATATTATATCCTTAAGTGTACAATACACATTAAGTTTAAGATTAATGCAACATACCACAATTATAATAATAGTTCTGTTGGATCCTGCAGAAGTCGTATCGCATTAGCATGAGCAAACATTTCTGCAAACATAACAAGTAAGAGGGTCTAGTCGGGAGCTACCGAGTAGGAAATAACCTGAACCCTCATCTACCAACACCAAATGCTTTAGTAGAAATAAAGATAAATTAAAAAACAAGTTCCCTTGGCAGGGTTCGAACTCGCAACTAACCGCACTACTTGCCACCGCCTCTACCCAACAGCCACACCAGCCAAAAAAATAAGACAGTTCCCTCGGTAGAGTTCGAAGTCACTACAGACTATACTACTCGTCGCCGCCTATACCAAACAGCCACAACAATACTTAGTTCTTAATGAGAAGAAAAGCAATTAAAATAGCAGCACAGAAAACAATACAATCGCAATTTCAATGCTGCTGCAAACACGTGGGCTCCCAAACACATTGTGGTTTGATAGCTTTAAAATGAAAGACACTTGATATATATATACTATTCCAGAAGCTACATGTCAAGTTTGGTATCTCTAGCTCTTATTATTTACCAAAATTGATCTAAAAACAGGATTCAATATCGATTTTTATTATTTCTTGGATATTACTTGAAAACGGGGCAAGTTATCGAATATCGGAAAGAAACTCGATCTGCGCGGGGACTAGAAGAACCTACAGCTAAAATTGCAAGTCTGTAGCTCTTATAAGTTCTGAGATGCTTGCGTTCATAAAAACGGACGGACAGGCAGACGGACAGACGGACGGACGGACAGAAAGACGGACATGGCTAGATCGACTCGGCTGTTGATGCTGCAAGAATATATATACTTTATGGGGTCGGAAATGCTTCCGTCTGCCATTTTCACAATTACATTATACCCATTTTAAATGGGTTCAGGGTATAAAAAGAATTGAATCCACGTATTGCCAGATGGGCCCTTGAACCGCAGAACTACGATTATGATCTCGAGCACAGATCAGGAAATAGAATGCAACATGTAGATGTATTAAGTCGCACCAACAATATCCTCATAATTGGAACTAGTACGTTCGAAGAAAATCTTATAGTATGCCAAGGATAAGATGAAAAAATAAAAAAGCTCAAAGAAAAGCTTACAGAAAAAGAAAGTGAGCACTATTGTTCGAGCTAAAGTCCTCCACGAGCGTTGAAATTAATAGTTAGTAAGAAAATTCCCTTCCCAGCAAAAATGCCGATCAGCTCCGCTTCAACTCTTTTACTCGACATACAAACTGATTACAGTTCAATGTACAAAACATCGATCGACAACATCGATAGTTATTGTTAGTTATAGTTATTTCAAGGAATGTAAGAAAAAATACGAAATATCCCTGACATCGTTACTAAATACTACATATTAACTTGTGGCGCGAACATACTCCTCGCCTTGGAATCTGCTTCCAAAACACCGTCTACTGTTGACTCCAGTGGCAAGGGGCAGATTCCATGTACATTCCGCTTAAGAAACCCCGTCTTGGTCTTGAGAGTCACGACACGCACTGCGCCATCGCATCCCGAATGTAATTTGGACACTCTTCCTAATAACTATTGTCCAAGCGGTGCGGTGTCTTCGGCGATCAGAACTAGACTTCCGATCTGTACGTTGCTCGCAGTTGTCCTCCATTTTGAGCGTTCCTGTATCAAGGTGAGGTACTCAGTTTTCCAGCGGCGCCAAAACATATTGTGTACTACGACAATTCTTTTCCAATGGTTGGTCAGCGATAGTTTGACCAATGCTTCGTCAAATGGTTTCACTAGCGCCTTAAGTGGGCGGCCAACCAAAAAGTGGCCAGGAGTTAGTGCTTCTAAGTCATTCGCGTCCGATGATAAGGGATACAACGGCCTCGAATTCATCACGGCTTCCACCTGCGTAACTGCTTTTGAGAGATACTCGTAGTTGAGAGCCGTGCTGTTTGCGCAGTAGACCAGCAGCTGTTTTGCAACCTTCACTGCGCTCTCATATAACCCTCCTAAGCGAATTCATCACGGTTTCCACCTGCGTAACTGCTGTTGAGAGATACTCGTAGTTGAGAGCCGTGCTGTTTGCGCAGTTGACCAGCAGCTGTTTCGCAACCTTCACTGCGCTCTCATATAACCCTCCAAAGTGAGGTGAGCCTGGTGGGATAAAATGAAATTTGACCCCTCGTTGACTGCACGTGTCGCTGATAACACCTTGGCCCGACTGGTCAAAAGTTTTGCCCAGTTCTCGTGAAGCGCCTACAAGGTTAGTGGCGTTGTCGCAGAACAGGGCGGCCACGTCTGGCAAAGAACCGTTTAAGTGCCGCTATGAAGGCGCTGACACTCAAGTCCGACACGATCTCTGTATGTCATGCCTTCGTCAGGAAGCATAAGCACATCTAAATACATCTTGACTGGGCGCTTCCCTTGTATTTTGAAATGCATCCAAATTGGTCCTGCGAAGTCTAGTCCCGCTCGTAGTCCCGCCTCGCACTCGGCCTTCTGGCAGCGGTCCCATGACCTGATTGCCCAAGACAGGTCGAAGCCGAAAACAGGTAATGCAACTTCGTACCGCATTGCGAGCCAATTTTCTGCAATTGATGATCCAATATTTCTGCCGCAAGAAGGTGCATAACGATTGAGCCCCGGCATGTAAATTGCTTTGTTGAGTGTAATTATTTAGTGCTTTTACGAATATATGATCTTTAGGCATTAAAATAGGATGCTTTGTGTCATTTGGTAGATCGGCCTTTAGCAATCGCCCACCTATGCGTAAAATCGAAATTCCTACTTTTTCTTGAATGAAGAAATTCAAGCATTGAATTTTTGTAGACTTTATAGGTCTTTTATATTTTAACCTAATGAATTCCTCACGCAGCTTTAAATTTTGCAATTTATAAATTACACAGCGAAAGCCTCTCGTCTCCAGTAAGGCCTCACTGATGATGCCCTGTAATTTGCCGCTTTATAGCTCTACGCCACCTATAAACGTAGCTCCCACCATATGTTGGGATTTTCAAGTCCGTTAGATACAATCCCCTGGATACAATATCTGCTGGGTTTTATTTTGACTCTACTTTATACCAATCCTGAATATTGCTTAACTTTTGAATTTTGACTCTACTTTATACCAATCCTGAATATTGCTTAACTTTTGTATATCAGCCACCCGGTTGACTACGAACGTCGTCCATCGGCTTGCATGCGATGACAACCAGCTGAGCACAATTGTGAAGTCTGTAAAAGATCGTGCCAGCGAAACCTTTACCACCACAAAGCTATAAATCAAGTTAATAATCCAACTTGTATTGCCCACTAATTAAAGCCAAAATTAATGCAATTGATAATACAATTGAGAATACACAAATATTCTATATCCTATTCTACAATAGGATGTACTGTCGAAAATTTCATTAGATTGGTTAAGAAACGAAAAAGTTATGTGCGCACACGTTAGCAGCAGCTAGCGCAAATTCCAAGAATTTCTGTATTCATGTACACACACACATTCATGCGTGTCTGCTTTAAGTTCTATCAACAGCATTGCAATTACGATTGTATTGTTTTCTGTGCTGCTATTTTAATTGGCTTTTTTCTCATTAAAACTCAATTATTGGTGTAGCTCTTGAGTAGAGGTGTCGGAAAATGGTGCGGTTAGTTGCGAGTTCGAACTCAGCCTTTGTATTTTAATTTTTCTTTATTGCTTCTAAAGCAAACGAGCGCGTAGCGCGAGCTGCATTTGCTGTTGGAAGAAGAGGGTTCAGGGTATCCCCTAGTCGGGAGCTCCCGACTAGAACCTCTTACTTGTTTATTTAGTGTAAGTGTTAATGAATTGCAGTCGGTTACTATATTAAATTTAATACCTTGTAAATATACTCAAAATCTTTTGAGTGCATTTATGATCGCTAGGGTCTCTAATTCGAAGCTATGGTATCTGTACTCTACTTCTGTTGCTCGTTTTGAAAAGTAGAAAACAGGATGGAATTTTCCATCCTTCTTCCTTTGTAAGAGAATCGCCCTTTCATCTCTAGGGTCATATATTGCTAATATCGTAGCGTCTATTTACTTCTTTATCCATAAAAACATGCTGAAAACCATTTTGTAAGTCTAACTTCGATAACAATTTTTTATTCGCTAAAGAACATAGAACATCGATCAGTGGAATTGGGTAGTTATCTTTCACTGATACATTCTTAGCTCTACTGTTTTCTTTTTTACAAGAACAGTTGGTGATACATACTCTGACTCACTTGGTCGTATGTATCCTCGAGCTAAGTTTTCGTCTAGTATTTTCTGTACTACTATATTTTCTGCATATGATAACCTTCGTGGGGAACAGCGAAACGGTTTTTCCTTTTAAATAGTAACTTTAATTTTGACATATTTCCTTGCCTACTTTGTACCTTTCTTTGTCTGTGCCTATTACGTTTATGGCCAATATTAGTTTTTCGATATTTTCTGTCTCGTATCTTTCTCCTATTTGCTCGTTGTAAACTTGGTATTTTTTATCCATTCCGTTCTTTTTTATTTTTACTGTATTGCATTCTTCTTTTTCCACTTCTTTCTTGTCTTCTTTTTCCACTACTTTATTCTCTACTTTTTCCACTACTTTGTTCTCTACTTTTTCCACTTCTTTGTTCTCTACTTTTTCCACTACTTTATTCTCTACTTTTTCCACAACTTATTTATTAATCACATTTTAATTTTTTGTATTTTTGTTGTACTTGTCTTTGCATCACCGTTGGCTTAACGTATTTGATCATAACTTCTTCGACTTCAATTATTATAAAATTACTTAGAAATAGAATATCTCTACCTAATACTATTGGGTGCCTTGTAGACTTATCGTTCACAACAAGAGATTCAATTTTTACATTTTTATTTAAAGTTTTAATAGCACAACATACTCTTCAAACTATATTTAATTTACTTCCATTTATTCCATAATAACATAAATTTAAATTTTCATTATTTGTTTTAACTCCTTTTGGAACAGTTGATTCTCTTAAAAAGGTGATTGGGCTACCCTAATCTATTAGGCACTCTATGGAGGACGTAACATTAATATTATTTTTATCAAGAAAACTTACATCCAAATATCTTACACTAGCGGGTATAACCCGGCCTTGCCGGTGGCACGTATGTTATAAAATCAAAGTTTTCTAAAAGCTTTGAAAATGATTTTGAAACTGATCGGACGGGAATCAAACAAACTTAAAATTCACCAAAAAAAACTTTGAAATGCATTTTCCACCGAAGGAGTTTAGATTTTGCGAGAAATGTGAAACACGTCTCTAATGATTTTTCTTATAGATCTTTGGAAATAAATTTGAACACAAAACGTCATCCACCAAATCTTCGACCCCCATTTGCACCAAGGAGGGATGGATTTTTCAAATAGTGTGAAACACCCCTCAAATGAATTTGAATATAGATCTTTGAAAATTAGTTTGGGGCCGATCGGATGGTAAACAAAAAACTTTCATACAACCGTTTTCCGCCAATTTACCACTGTTGCGGGTGGAATTTTCCAAAGCGTCGAAATACGTATTCATTAAGTTCTTATTGAGAGCTTTGAAAATAAGTTTGAAGCAAATCGGACACAACTTACAACTTCGCACAAAAAATCTTTAAATCGCATTCCCCACGAAGAAGTTCGAATTCTGCGAAAAGTGTGAAACACGTCTCAAATGATTTTTCTAATAGATCTCTGGAAATGAATTTGAGTGCGAAACGTCACCCACCAAATCTTTGACCTCCATTTCCACCAAGGAGGAATAGATTTTTCAAAAAGTGTGACACACCCCTTAAATGAATTTAAGCATAGATCCTTAAATATGAATTTGGGGCCGATCGGATGATAAACAAAAAACTTTCATACAACCTTTTTCCGCCAATTTACCACTGTTGCGGGTGGAATTTTCCAAATCGCTGAAATACGTACTTATTAAGTTCTTATGAAGAGCTTTAAAAATAAGTTTGAAGCAAATCGGACACAACTTAAAACGCCGCCCAAAAAATCTTTAAATCGCATTCCCCCCGAAGAAGTTTGAATTCTGCGAAAAGTGAGAAACACGTCTCAAATGATTTTTCATATAGATCACTGGAAATGAATTTGAGCGCGAAACGTCACCCACCAAATCTTTGACCTCCATTTCCACCAAGGAGGAATGGGTTTTCCGAAAAGTGCGAAACACCCCTCAAATGAATTTGAACAAAGATCTTTGAAAATAAGTTTGGGGCCGATCGGATCGTAAACAAAAAAGTTACATACAAACGTTTTTCGCGATTTTTCCACACTTGCGAGTGGAATTTCCCGAAACCCCGTCTTAACGTGCACCTACATCACATAAGGTATCTACAGTGAAAATTTCAGCTTCCTAGTTCTTACGGTTTGGGCTGTGCGTTGATCACCAATCAGTCAGTCAGTCAGTCAGTCAGTCAGTCAGTCAGTCAGTCAGTCAGGACAAACAGAGATAATCGTCGGTCGCCTTGCTTTTCTTGTATAGTGAGCACTCTTCAGCCAGATGTGGAAGTTTGGCACCAGCAAAGCTTTCTCCTTCAGCTTTCTCAGTTTTTTATTTGGGGCTTGTCATGTTAAGCCCTCGGCTGATCAAGGCTTGCAAGGCATCCAGAATTTCGGACGGCGCAGCAAAGCGCTGTAACTTATCCTGATTTTATAGCTGCATATTGGATATTCCATCAATCAAGTACTGTATCATTTCGTCGTTGCGACGTCAACCTAAGGCTCAGTCTGAGGCAACTCATTTGCAGAAGCCAGAGAGAAAATTCGTTAGAGAGCCGGTATATTGTCTAATGTGCAATATCAAGCTTCGAATGTAGTGTTATAGTCACCAAGAAGTCGTTGATGGAATAGCTGATGAAGATTGGGAACAATACTTAAAATTCGAACCTTGTCGGAGCGAAGAACAAACTGGTAGATTTAAAACGTCTCCTGCGTAGCGATCCCTTTATGGAGCATTTCAGCAGTTCTGTCTCGCCGACAGAGACAGATTTAAGGAAACTGAACTACAACCGCTTGGATGGATGGCAGCGTATGGCGTGAGGTGTACCTCACCTTGCTACAACAGCGGGCTATGGCGTACTCAAACACAAGCGTTGTATGTCAATGACATGGTGTTCGTCAAAGATGAAAATCGACCACCCATGCGTGTATCGCGTAGTATCGCGTGTAGCTGATCTGAGGACCACGTTCCAAATCATTAGAAAAAACAAGTTGTGTCTGTTTCCCCTTAAGCTTTCTGAAAGTCAGGCTTTCAACGGGGGGCGTATGTTGGACTCTACAAAACTCGCATCGCATTAGCATGAACAAACATTCATGCAAACATAAAAAGAGGTCACACACCTAGTTTAGTAAAACAGATGTTCGTTGTAAACAAGGTTGGGAAGCCTATCTTGCACAGGTCGCAGCTGATTTAAAAAATATTCTCCTTTATGTCACCTACGTGTTCATTCATTGGTGATCTCGGCGAAGCAAAGAAATTGTTCTGTTGTTCTTTATAACAAATCTTATTGTGATTAATAAACGCATTATATACTGTTGTTGTGAAAACCCAAAATTGACTTTAATTCTTGGCTATAGTTTAAAAACAGTATCTAAAAATCATTGGCAATTCAAGAAGTTCAATTGTAATCCACCACTGCCATATTTGCGTAGATACATGCATACACACATATGTGAACATCAACAGCTGCCGATCTGCGTCTGTTCACCCATTTGTATGAAATTACCTACTTTTGAATATTAGTTTTGGCAAACGCATAAATACATAATAATACACCAGATTTTACTTATTTACTTATGATCAAAAAACATTATATAAAAACTCTTCGCATTTTTACATATTAATTCCACAGCTGTCGCCTTTTCGTACTCAAACACAATATTGGGTATTTATGAGTATATAGGCTATATAAAAACATATAATATAATAATAAAATATCCAGTTATATTATTTCTTGTGTGAATTCCGATTACTTAAATATTTCTCGTCTGCAAACTGAAACCCAGACAAACCTTCACACACGATCCGATTCGATTGGTCGAATATTTATTTGTATAGGCACTTCTGTGTTTTTTCCAAGCACTTCAAGGCAATAGACAAGGAGCGAGCACTCTTCCAAGTAATACTACTGTTATTTAGTACATGACAGATGCGCCGCTCAACTTAGTGAGCAAATTGAGACCGCAAAGGTCCCAATATACCTTCCCTCAGTCCTCCATTCCATCGTATGCTCCCCCCGGCTGCTGCTTGTTCGTTGCGACATCAAGAACTTGGATTGTAACTTTGTCTTCTGCGCCGCTCAACTTAGTGAGCAAATTGAGACCACAAAAGTCCCAATATACCTTCCCTCAGTCCTCCATTCCATCGTATGCTCCCCCCGGCTGCTGCTTGTTCGTTGCGACATCAAAACTGGGATTGTAACCTTGTCTTCTTTTGTTCCTCCAAACTACCTAAGATCATACTCTGCTTATAAGAACAGTCTATCTTGTGAAAAAAAGACATGACATCATGGCTTGATCTAAACGTATTCCTTTTAGAACGCTGTCGCACGTTAGAAACGATAGAAAAGCTTAAACCTAGCGCAAATAATCAAGCGCACTCCAGAATGATTCGAACATAACCTCCTCGAGCAGGAGTGCGAGCGCTGTTCCAAAGGTCTCAACCAAGATATGCAAGCCATGCTAGCGAAATATGACCACTGCTATTTTGTGTATGAGCACTGTTCCTTTACTCCTAATGAGCAAATGGAGAGCGCAACCACCCTAATCGCGGCTCCTGCACCTCAACTCAAAGACATGCGGGGGAGCGAAGGCAATCGCGTCCAAGTTTCCTCTAACAAATTATGGTTTCGTATCAGACTGGGGTGAATTAACTGACAGATTTAGTCAGTTTCGCAGGACTCTGGAGCTAATATTCAAGACCTACAGAGCACCATCCAAAGTTGCTTGACAGCTCTAGAGCACTCCCGCATAAGAACTCTGAACTGGTATTGCCATCTAGCTAACCTGTGGATCTCTAAGGTACCCGAGCTTACACTTTCGCAGCGGGAACAGTTGTAATTCAAGGTTGATATCCCGATGTGGAACGAC
Organism: Drosophila montana; assembly: GCF_035044405.1. Taxonomy (NCBI): domain Eukaryota; kingdom Metazoa; phylum Arthropoda; class Insecta; order Diptera; family Drosophilidae; genus Drosophila; species Drosophila montana. Next base: position 24,500 of record NW_026998056.1, read on the forward strand.
CTGAATTCTTTCCTATTAGAATGCTATGGCACTCTAGAGGCGATAGAGGGCATGAATCCCAGTACAAGTGCACACGTCCACTCCAAACCTGCTCGAAAGGAGACTCCTTCAAAAAAGATTAATTCCTTTGCAGCTACGGTGAGCGTTAATCTTGCAAACTTTGCTGTAAGGAGAACCATCCAGTGTGCTTGTGCCCCCGTTTTCTGCATATGTCTGTTGTTGATAGGTTGATAGGTCCAACTACATAGAACTGCAAAACCTCTGCTTGAACTGTTTCGCGAGAGGGCATCAAATAAAAGATCACGAGTCAACATAATTTTTTCACGCCACAACACACTCATGCATCGTGGCATCCAGGTCCCGCTGCAACAGTTCCTACATCACAAAGCAGCCACTTGCAATCCACTTCCCCCTCAAATGTGCAGAGCTATTTGCTTCAAACACGCAAGGTGGGCTTCTAGGCATGCGCATTATAAACATTTGCCATTTGGGCTTATTTTAGACGGCACGTGCATTAATTCATTAATCTTATCAAGCTTCCTTCCCATCCAGACCGATCAGAAGTGACCGGCTTAAGTCAAGCCATATCAAGCAATTCAAAGAAGTTATGTCACTTAAGATTGCCTCCCCAACTAAACCGAGGCTCCAAATCGAAACAACTGCCTTTGTTTTGTCTAATTTGGTTGGATTTTTATCCAATTTCACATAGCTTCCTGAGGAACCTACCAAATATCCAATTGGCTAGTCCCTCATTCCACACGAGTTCGCAGATTGCTTGCTGCTAGGAGCAGTCATTATCCCATCATTCCACCTCGGCGGCACACAATCCGACTTATGCGGTTCGCTACTGGCCGTGGAGACCATCTTCGGGTGGGTCCTGACAGGTCCAGTAGTTAAGTCGAATGCCGCGAGAATTTCGTCCTTTTCCACAAGGATTTCGGTCAGCCCCGAACTACTTTTACACGATCTTCTCACCAAGTTCTGGGAGGTGGAAGATCTGCCAGCCAAACTGGCAAAAGAGTCGGACTCCATATGCGAAGAGAACTTTACTCGCACCTCCAAAAGGGATGAGACAAACAAATATATAAGTTACCCTTCAAGAATCCTGATCACATCATCTTGGGACGAAAGAGACGAAAGTTAATGAGAAACGTTCCGCTATAAGAGCAGTACGACTCCGCGATCAAGGATTACCTGGACTTGGATCATATGAAACAAGTCCCGCATAGTAACGATTCCAGTAACTTGTATCTCCATCATCACGCTGTATTTTAACCGGACAGCAGAAACACGAAGATTCGCGTTGTGTTTTACGCCTCCAGCCCTTTCTCAAATAGTGAAAGTTTGAACGATGTCTTACATACAGGACCCGTTTTATAATCCGACCTAACCATCCAGATCTTGAAACGCCTTTAACGCCGATATAAACAGACTGTATCGGCAAATCCACGCTGACCCAATCCTCTACCTGAACAGTGAGGGCGAGCTCTGTGATTATGAGCTCAATGCCGTCACTTTTGGTGTCAATTGCGCTCCCTTCTCCGGGTCCTGCAGTAGCTGTCCACTGACGTTCGCTCACAATATCCTTTGGCGAGCGACGTCATTTCCAATTTTATGTACGTCGAGGACGTGCTTGCCGGGGCACACATTTTATGGTGATGTCCGTGCCATCGAAGAGCTACGCACAGCTCTGATTGCGCAAATGGATCTTCAACGACAAGGCTGTGCTTATTAATCTTCCGAGAGAGTATCTACTTTGAGCCAATTTTTTGGAGACTGAAGAAGCTATCATTGTGAAGACTCTCGGTGTACGCTAGAAGCAGACACCAATGAGTTCCTCTTCGC
>NW_026998057.1:0-1135 GCF_035044405.1 Drosophila montana
CAAATAACATATAGACTGGACAAACCCTACTTTCGATGGTGACATCATTCGATATTTCTGCGACTGGTCCAAACTCGCCTTCGTTTTTGTTCGGGTTCGAGACATGCCCGCATGCTCTCAGAGCAAGAGAGTAAGAATACATATGGCCTGTGTCGGGGAACGGCAACGCTGTCTTTTTACTCGCTCACTCTACAAGAAACTGCTGTGGCTTACTCTCATCCATATGATTTGTGCGATAGAACGGCATCGCTGTTTTTTATCTCGCTCCCACTACAGGAAACTGCTTTGGCTTACTCTCAGTGCTCTTTCAATTTGTCTGCTGCTGCCGTTTATAAGGGGTACACACACTAACATTCATACGGTACATTCAAGCCCTAAATCATAAAAAGAAGTGCGCGCGTCAGACGCGTGCCAATAATGATATTTTTAAATTTTGCGCCCATGATCAGCCCATTCACACACATTTGTGTCTCTGTGTGTGTGTGTAGAGCTCGAAATTCAGAAGTCCAAAAATATTGCCAAATTTGCATCGGACAGGCAGGCAGGGACCAACAGGCACACAAGCGCACAAATGCTTCTATTCATATACAAAATACGCAAGTATGCGTGAATAGCAAGTCCAAAAACTTTTAAATGCACACATGCCAACGCTTAGGTACCCTTTCGAAGAAGAACGAGCTAAAATGAAGGAATTTCGCATCGACGGGGCAAACCCTTTCATTCAAAAGGGAAGATATGCCACCGACTTTTGAGAAAAATTGAATTTGTGGGCATTTTTGCTTGTGCGGACACATACACACACAAACATTTAAACGGTACATAGACAAATTGAAAGAGCACTGAGAGTAAGCCAAAGCAGTTTCCTGTAGTGGGAGCGAGATAAAAAACAGCGATGCCGTTCTATCGCACAAATCATATGGATGAGAGTAAGCCACAGCAGTTTCTTGTAGAGTGAGCGAGTAAAAAGACAGCGTTGCCGTTCCCCGACACAGGCCATATGTATTCTTACTCTCTTGCTCTGAGAGCATGCGGGCATGTCTCGAACCCGAACAAAAACGAAGGCGAGTTTGGACCAGCCGCAGAAATATCAAATGTCACCATCGAAAGTACGGTTTGTCCGGTCTATATGTTATTT
>NW_026998058.1:0-5227 GCF_035044405.1 Drosophila montana
AGTAAACCTTAAGCTAATCTAGTCTCCGAACCGAACATTCCGAGTTAAATGTGGGGAACCAATGTGGTCCAACACCAAACACATTAATGCTGGCGTCCTTCAAGGCAGTGTACTGGGTCCGCTGCGATAACGTGTACACAGCTGACTTGCCCGTCACTGGGTACCCAAACGTGCGCGTTGCCACGTACGCCGACGACACGGTATTTCTCACCATCTCGGAATCACCTGGCGAAGCTAGCTCACTGATGCAGATGCAATTGAACCGTGTAAACGACTGGCAAAAGCGGTGGAATATTACAGTCAATGACGACGAGTCAACTGCGACCACCTTTGCACTCCGCTCGGGTAACTGACCACCAGTTCATCTAGACGGATTCACAATACCAGAAGAACCCACTCCTGAATATCTTGGAATAGCGTTAGACAGGAAACTCACCTGGAGAGCACACCTAATAAAAAAGCGAAACCAGTGTGAGCAGCGGCTAAAAGCCTACTACTGGCTTATGGGCAGGAGATCAAGGTTTTCCACCTCCTCTAAGATTCTGACCTACAGGGCGATCATCAGATCAATGTGGACCTATCATCAGATCTGGGGTACAGCTTGCAGGTCCAATATCCGGATCATTCAAACATTCGAAAACAAAGCAGTACACTTCGCTACAAACCCACACATATATCATGATAACGCCACCATCCACGATGTTCTCAAGTTCCCCTGGGTAAAAGATGAGATTTCCAAAAGCAGCAGACGATATATCCAACGATTACACAACCATCCAAACACACTAGCCATTTGTCTGCTAGACAACAGCCAACAAAGAAGAAGACTCTGCAGAGGGAGACCTTCCGTCTTGGAATAACATAGCCATTTAATTTTCTTCCAAGAATAACACCTAAACTAAGTTCAATACATGAAATACACATAAGCTTAGTTTATAATTATACAATTTAATGGTTGTCCACAAAGGATAGTATTAAAACAATAAACACACGCGCTACAAAAAAAAAAAAAAATTAGTAATAGTTTAATAATACACTCAAACCTTGAAAGTTATATTATTTTATATAATCAAACAAATTGAGAACTGTGGTGCCTTTAAAAGACTGTTAAGCCAGAGTTATGCTAAGGCGGCGCAGCAAGGCGAATTCGCTCCAAAGAGAGTGATAAAGCTTTATTGCGCTCTCGCTCCGCACTAAACCTAACTTACACTAGACTTCATGTTTTTCAAATTCATTTTTAAAATTATTGCGCGGATCTGCGCTAACACCGGCCACCATGAAGCGCTTGGGGGCTTCATTCCATGGGTGGCCGAGCCATCTGGTGGATCGGCCTTTTATAATTTCCGCCACAAGCCGTCTTAATCGCTGCCACTCTAACGACGCCGTCCTCTCCTGCGTGCACTGCCGTCACTCTGCCGATCAGCCACTGCTGGGGCGGCAGATTGTCCTCGGCGACGACCACCAGCTCTCCCACGACAACGTTTGGCAGGCGACGGTGCCACTTGCTCCGCACTTGGAGTGTACATACTCAATTGACCATCGCCGCCAAAACTGTTGCTTGAGCAACAAGATAGCTCGCCATCGATTCAAACAGGTGAGACCCTGCTGGTCCGGGGTCCCCTCTGCTGGCAGCGCTCTCAATGGGCCTCCCACCAGTAGGTGGCCTGGCGTTAGAGCCTCGCCATCGCTTAGGTCCTCGTTTATTGCTCCCAGGGGCCTGGAATTGAGGACGGCTTCCACTGCGACAAAAGTCGTCTGCAGCTCCTCGGCCGTTAACAGCAGGCTGCCTACCGTCTGTAGGAGTAGGTGCTTTGCACACACCTGCCTCCCACAGACCCCCAAAGTGCGGAGCTCTTGGCGGTATGAACGCAAATTCGCATCCGCTTTTTGATGCGAATTCGCGAATTGCGTCCGCCTCCTCCTCGATTCGAGCTCGCAACTCCAGGAACTGGCGACTGCTGGATCTGCTGGTATATTTCCCATAATTTGTGTTAGCAGACGAGGGTTGCATTTAAAGCAACGGATACATGATCTCACTGTCTGACGACAGACCTCTTGATCGTTGATTAGCCAAAGTCGATCACGAAAAAGACTCACGAGTGCTCTTGGGCCAGCATGACAATTCGTCAAATGCAGGTATCTAATAAAGCTTCTAGCGAATTGCGAGCTTTTTTTTTAAGTAGCATTTATAGCAGCATTTACATGTCGTCCCCCTACTCGCAACAACGAAAAGGAGTACCAAGATCCATTATGCTCATGTATAAATGGATTAAGACGCTGTGACCCACGCGTGTGCCCTTTCGAACTCAATCTATGTCATCTTTAAATTCAAGTCGTTGGAGGACTTCAACCATTTTCTCAACCATACTCTCAAATTGTACTTCTCGATTTTAACATTGTTGAATAAAGCGGAACACATAAGCACACACTCTCAGCAGCATGGCATGAGATGAGAAACTATCGATAGTTTCCAAGATATCTGGTCGGTTCACCATAGCTGCTAGTCCAACAGCTTTTTTGCGGACTTCTAGAGCTCGCATCTCATCTGTCATCTTGGTTCCTTCAAAAATGAAGGCCCATCGAACCACATCGACGCAAGTAATTCATCGACATTGCAGCCTCTTGAAACAATATCTGCTGGGTTTTGCTTTGTAGGTACATGGCACCATTCAGCTTTCTCTGTTCATTCTTGGATTTCAGCCACTCGATTTGACACAAATGTTACCAAAGACGAAGGATGTGACAGAATCCAATGAAGGGTGACTTCAGAATCAGACCAAAGAACCGTCCATTCAATCGGTAATCTTATGAGATTTCTGAGAAGGTGAGCCGCGCCCAGCTCAAGTCGGGGAAGAGTCTTCGTCTTAAGGGGGGCTACTTTAGATTTGGATGTCAACAACGGAATACGACAACCTTCTGCAGTGTGGCTGCGTATATATACGCATGCGCAAAACGCTCTTATTGAGGCGTCGGCAAAACCATGTATCTCGATCGGTGAAGTTGGCTCTGTAAACACGTATCGAATCAGAGTAGATTTCAGTTGCTGCCACGAGTTATCCAAACTCTGAGGGACAGACTCATCCCAGTCTAACTTCTGAAGCCACAGCTCTTCGAGTAGGATTTTTACCTTGATTATCAGAGGGCTTAACAAGCCAATCGGGTCAAATAGCCGCGATGTCACCGAGAGAATGTTTCGTTTTGTCGCTCTAAGACCCATGAATGAATCGTCAATCTTAAATTGAAAGGCATCTTCTTTCGTCAACCACAACACGCCAAGTGTTTTGGTTGTGTCAGACTCTGAGATCGTTATCCACTTAACTGCGTTTCTTGCGGAGAACTCAGGAGAATTCGAAAACCATCTGGTTAGTTCGAAACCTGCGCTTTTGAGTATTTGCGACACTGCAGACTTAATTGTCTGAAGGTTCACTACGCATGCAGCACCAGTTAGTAGATCATCGACGTAAAAGTCGTGCCTGATAACGTCAGCAGCTTTAGGGTATGATGACTCGCTCATCTCACTTAACTTTGTTAAACACCGTATTACTAAAAACGGGGCAGGCGCAGTGCCGTAAGTTACGGTGTTTAACCTGAAGAACCTCAAAGAGTCAGATGGGTTCTTTCTCCACACTATGGGCTGGAAATCTTGATCCGCTTCGTGCACCATGACCTGCCTATACATCTTTTTGATCTCAGCTGTCAACGCATATTTGTGGAGTCGAAATCGAAGCAGGGTCGAGTACAGCTCCTCTTGAATGGTCGGTCCAACCATTAGAAGGTCATTCAACGCAATTTGAGACGATGTCCGACAGGACGCGTCGAAAACGACGAGTAACTTTGTCGATGTGCTTTGTGGTCTTAAAACACACTGATGCGGAATGAAGCAGTGTGGAGTACTTCGAATCTGATCATCTATTTCAGACATGTGACCTAAAGTTAAATATTCCTCCATGAATTCCAAGTACATGCGCTTAAGCTCGGGATCTCGAGACAAGCGTCTTTCAAGCGACAAAAAACGACGCTTAGCAACTTCAAAGGAGCTACCAAGCTGATTGGGATTTGATTTAAATGGCAGTCTTACTTTAAATCTACTTGACGGCAATATTTCCAAATAATTTTGAAAGTGGCTCTCACATAACTGCTGTTCAACTTTTGGCTGAAGGCAACTCTTCCAATGACCAAAATTTCTGCAATGTTTTGGTATCGAGGTAAATCAGGTAACTCTTCTTGGCAACTCAGATTGACAGCTGAACTCACTGCAATTGACTCGCGACTTCACCAATGTATGAATCTTCTTTCTTACTTGAGTATTGCATTGAGTAATCCCAAGTAAGCTGAATTTGGCCTCTTCTCTACGCAGCTGCAATCGTTGTGCTAGTTAGTCTGTTACAAAATTAATTTGTGATCCAGAATCGAGTAAGGCTCTAGCCAAAAAAAACTCGCCACTTCTCATTTTAACGCTAACGACTGCGGTAGCTAGGATTACACTATCAGACACATTCGCATGCATAGCATGTGAAGTCGTAACGCTCGAGTGTTAGAAACGGCAGAGTATCTATGTAACAGTGTGTTATGAGAACGACTGCATACTCTGCACTTGTTTGCCTTACATTTGGCAACAGTATGCCCCTTCCGAAGGCAATTGATGCATAAAGGAGCCGCCTTAGCGAACTGAAACCGATGTTGTACTGATAACGCGGCATATGCTGAACAATTCAATATCGAATGGCCTTGGAACCGCAATGTAAACATTTTGGGGTCCCTTGATCGTTTCTTCCACTAGCCACAAAACACGAAAACGAACCTCGATTGTTGTTTTTGGAAACTGCCTTTGAATCTGGCTTCGGGCAATCGGACGAAACTTTGGCTGATTCTTCAGCAGAAAGGTGTTGGTAAATACGATTCAAGGCTGTTTCACAATCACTCCATAGTGGAATGATTGCATAATCGAGTTGATCCTCCCATTTTCGTCTGGTCATTGGGTCAACTTTGTTCATTTCGAGGTGAATGAGAATCGCGTTAGAAATCTTTTTGTCATCACTTATTGACAGAAGCGAGACATAGATGGCGGAGACAGTGTCAATCATTGATATCAATGATGCCGCAGAAGGCTGCGTTATTTTTGGCAGGCTAAAGAGAGCCGAAATATTTTCAATAAACATTCATTATCGTATAGTCTCTTTAGGCTGTCCAATGCTTTTAAATAATGGTCCTTGGTGACTTGAAACGC
>NW_026998059.1:0-9823 GCF_035044405.1 Drosophila montana
GGAAGAGTTGCCTTCAGCCAAAAAGGTCCGAACAGTTGAACAGCAGTTATGAGAGAGACACTTTCAAGATAATTTGGAAATACTGCCGTCAGGTAGATTTAAAGTAAAACTACCATTTAAATCAGATCCCAATCAGCTTGGTAACTCCTTTGAGGTTGCTAAGCGTCGTTTTTTGTCGCTTGAAAGACGCTTGTCTCGATATCCCAAGCTTAAGCGCATGTACTTGGAATTCATGGAGGAATATTAAACTTTAGGTCTCATGTCTGAAATAGATGAGCAGATTCCAAGTACTCCAAACTGTGTGTATTAAGACTACAAAGCACATCGACGAAGTTACGCGTTGTTTTCGACGCGTTCTGACGGACATAGTCTCAAATTGCGTTGAATGACCTTTAAATGGTTGGACCGACCATTCAAGAGGAGCTGTACTCGACTCTGCTTCGATTTCGACTCCACAAATAAACGCAGTAACTTACGGCACTGCGCCTGCCCCGTTTTTGGAAATACGGTGTTAAACAAAGCTAAGTGAGATGAGCGAGTCATCATACCCTAAAGCTGCTGACGTTATCAGGTACGACTTTTACGTCGATGATCTACTAACTGTTGCTGCATGCGTAGAGAACCCTTAGACAACTAAGTCTGCAGTGTCGCAAATACTCAAAAGCGCAGGTTTCCAACTAACCAAATGGAATAGAACGAATTCTTCTGAGTTCTCCACAACAAACGCAGCTAAGTCGATAACGATCTCAGAGTCTGACACAACCAAAACACTGAAAACTGAATAAAGATGCCTTTCAATTCAAGATTGACGATTCATTCATGGGTCTTAGAGCGACAAAACGGAACATTCTCTCGGTGACATCGCGGCTATTTGACCCGCTTGGCTTGTTAAGCCCTCCGATAATCAGAGCTCCAAAAGCTCTGGCTTCAGAAGTTAGACTGTGATGAATCTTTCCCTCAGAGTTCGGATAACTCGTGGCAGCAACTGAAATCTAATCTATTCAGTTGCAACGAATAAAGATACCACAATACGTGTTTACAGAGCCAACTTCACAGATCGAGATACATGGTTTTGCCGACGCCTCAATAAGAGCGTTTAGCGCATGCGTATATATACGCAGACACAGTGCAGAAGGTTGTCGTATATCGTTGTTGATATCCAAATCTAAAGTAGCCCCCTCAAGATGCAGACTCTTCCTCGACTTCCTGACTCATCGAGTCAGAAATCTCATAAGATTACCGATTGAACGGACGGTTCTTTGGGTTGATTCTGAAGTCACGCTTCATTGGATTCGGTCACATCCTTCGTCTTTGGCAACATTTGTGTCAAATCGAGTGGCAGAAATCCAAGAATGGACAGAGAAAGCTGAATGGCGCCATGTACCTACAAAGCAAAACCCAGCAGATATTGTTTCAAGAGGCTGCGATGTCGATGAATTACTTGCGTCAATGTGGTTCGATGGCCCTTACTTTTTGAAGGAACCAAGAGAATCCTGGCCGGTTAACCAGCATCTGATGACAGATGAGATGCGAACTCTAGAGGTCCGCAGCTGGATCGACCAGATATCTTGGAAACTTTTGGTAGTTGCTCATCACATGCCAGGCTGCTGAGAGTGTTTGCCTTTGTGTTCCGCTTTATTCAAAAATGTAAAATCAAGAAGTACAATTTGAGAGTATCCCTACGGCGCTCGAAAGGAATGAATCTTTAGAGAAAATGGTTGAAGTCATCCAACGAGTTGAATTTAAAGATGACATAGATAGAGTTCGAAAGGGCAGACGCGTGGGTCATAGCCTGCAGCGTCTTAATCAATTTATACATAAGTATAATGGATCTTGGTGCTCCTTTTCGTTGTTGCGAGTAGGAGGACGACTTGAAAATGCTCCTATTTCATATAATGCCAAGTTTCCGCTACTTTAAAAAAAAAAGCTCGCAATTCTGACCTTCCGTCACGGAATAACATAGCCATTTAACTTTTAAGTTCAATACATGAAATATACATAAGCTAAGTTTATAATTATACAATTTAATGGTTGTCCATAAAGGATAGTATTAAATAAATAAACACACCCGCTACCAAAAAAAAAAAAAAATGTTAAAACATTTTATTTACGGCATATGGCTGTGGGATTATGCCTTGTTGGCGTAAGTCAATTATCTTTAATTGAAACCATTAATGAAGTTTGTGACGCGGAGTCACAATGCGAATATATGCACACAATCATAGGTAAGAGGACAGAAAAAATGAAGTAAATGAAAAATGAAGAAATAAGTTAAGAGTAGAAGAGGAAGTAAATGAAGTCAGTTATCGGCTAAGAGTATGCTTACTATATTAAGAGAGTCCGAGTGCAAGCACAATCGAATCATTTGCAACTCTGTTGATATTATTAGGAGTAAAAGAGAGCCAAGCTTAGAGAGAGGATTTTCGCCGCAGGGCAAAAAGGGCGAAAAGAGGGTCTGAGCTGCTGCCGCCGATCAGCAACTTCACTTTGGAACCGACAAGCGTTAGTATCGGACGTGCATACGTAACGAAGGACAGAATTTAGGGACCGCGAGTTAGCTGCCAGGTAAGGTAGGAACCACCTAGAATTGACGGTGCAGCAAGGCTAGGAAAGTTAAGAAACAAATAAAAACGGAAGTGAATGTACACAGAGTAAAACGGTGCTTGCGTGTTGTCTGTGTAAAAATTGTGCATTTGTAGGCTTTCGTTTTGCGGCGGAGCGATCCCAGCAGCGCCCATCACGCAGGCCGACTCTAGCCAAACCGCAGCGGAGCGATCCCAGCGGCATCCCTTTTTCCTTAACAGAATTAGTAACCACTCTGTGGCGGAGTTATCCCTACGGCTCCATACCACCCTTTTCAGCTTCGCGTCTCGGCAAACTACAATTTTCTTGTAGAGTGGACCTGGGTAAGACTGAGTCATCACCCCGACCAAGAAGCTACTTTACAAGTTATTTGAATTTATTCTAGCATGAGCAACATAAATATAATGCATACCCAACCAATGTAAGGGTATATGAGATCAAATAAACAATATCCCGTTTAGCGAAACTTTGTTGCTAAACATAACGCAACCCAAAGTGCATTTGAAATTTGATCGTCCACTCATAAGTGGCGTGACCATAGCGCAGAATATGCAACGAATTAAAGGAAAACTGTTTGATTCATTTTACATGGCGACCGTGACAGTGTTTTATCGTTTGTGTTTAAATAAAAAATGAACAGAAATTAAAATGTTGAAATTGTTATGAAAAAAAAACAAATTAAAAAAAAAATATAATTAATTATTAAAATAAATTAAAAATAATGCATAATGAGATTGCGTCAAACAAAGATTGATTAATGTTACACTTTCAATGACGCCAATGATATGAATGAAAATTGCAATATAAATTGTGAAACATGTTTTATAAGTCGAAAGTGACAAGCAACAACATCAACAACAACTAACAAAATCTGAATCAACGACAACAACTGAGAAATCAATTTCAAATTTAACAACAACAACAGAAGCAAGTTAACAGATGACACGAACGTGTAAACAAAAGACAGCCTGTGCGATGACCAGCACCGCCACCGCCTGAACCCCGGACAGCAGCAGCAGATACCAAAAGTGTGAGAGGGAGTCCGGCCTTTGCACCAACTCGGGAAGAATATGAGCAACGTTGGACTGGAAGAGGCTGCTCCTGTTGAGCAAAGGGACCACGCCCACTCTCAGTAGCTGAGTGCCGGTCACGACAACAGAAAAAGGAAAAGAAGAAAACTAAAAGAAGCGGAAGAAGGATTAAACTGCTTCAACAAAGAAGACTCCTACAGGATCTTATCAAGACAGCGACAACGCCAAAGGAGAAAAATTAACAAATAAAGAATCTCGAAATCATCGAGAAACAACTTCGTTCTGGTGCGAAGCAACGCAATAAGGGCTGCAAACCTGCCAATGCCTAAATTGCCCTTAAATATAAACTTTAATTCAATCTGTTAAGCTTTTTACTAACACATACGGTTGGACTATTAATTGTATAAATAAAAAGTGTCAACACAACTTTTTTTTCCTTTTCCTAAATCAGTTTAAAATTGAAATTTACAATTATTGAACAGTTTTCAAAAATAAATTATTAAAAATGACAGAAACTTAAAAATTAAATTAAATTTTTTTTTTTGAAGAAACACTCACACAAAAGACAATACGGCCAACGTGGTCAATAATGTCAAAATTGTAGATCACACTGAAGATATACAATCTTTGTGGATCTTACTGCTCATTTTAACAATCGTATCAGTTTGTCAATTTTTGTTGACCATATGTAAATGGTAAATACAATAAAATAATTAAAAAACGTTATACGGGCTGAAAAATTATATTATTTTATATAATAAAACAAATTGAGAACTGTGGTGGCTTTAAAAGTCTGCTAAGCGTTTTAGTGCGTATCGCTCTGATGTAATTCGACAACTGAATAGAAGCCAGAGTTATGCTAAAGCGGCTGCGCTCTCGCTTCGCCCTAAACCTAACTTACACTAGACTTCATGTTTTTCAAATTCATTTTTAAAAGTAATGGGCGGATCTGCGCCAACAGGGGGCTTCATTCCATGGGTAGCCGAGCCAACTTGTCGATCGACCTTTTAAAATTTCCGCCACAAGCCGTCTTAATCTTTGCCACTCTAACGACGCCGTCCTCTCCTGCGTACACTGCCCTCACTCTGCCGATCAGCCACTAAGTTAATCGGAGGAGAAGCAAACAAACAGTACTATGTACGACTTATACGTAGGCTTCCACGCATTCGAAAAGTCGTGCTAATTGGGCCACAAAAATCGACGCCACAGATCGAAAATGGGCGGAAGGCTCGGAGTCGATCTGCTGGTAAATTTCCCTTAATTTGTGTTAGCAGACGAGGTTTGCATTTAAAGCAACGGATACAAGATCTCACTGTCTGGCGACAGACCTCTTGATCGTTGATTAGACAAAGTCGCTCACGAAAAAGACTCACGAGTGCTCTTGGGCCAGCATGAAAATTCGTCAAATGCAGGTATCTAATTAAGCTTCTAGCGAATTGCGAGCTTTTTTTTTTAAGTAGCATTTTTAGGAGCATTTACAAGTCGTCCCCCTACTCGCAACAACGAAAAGGAGCACCAAGATCGATTGTGCTCATGTATAAATGGATTAAGACGCTGTGACCCACGTGTATGCCCTTTCGAACTCTATCTATGTCTTCTTTAAATTCAAGTCGTTGGATGACTTCAACCATTTTCTCAAATTGTACTTCTCGATTTTTACATTGTTGAATAAAGCGGAACACATAAGCACACACTCTCAGCAGCCTGGCATGAGATGAGAAACTATCGATAGTTTCCAAGATATCTGGTCGGTTCCCCATAGCTGCTAGTCCAACAGCTTTTTTGCGGACTTCTAGAGCTCGCATCTCATCTGTCATCTTGGTTCCTTCAAAAATGAAGGGACATCGAACCACATCGACGCAAGTAATTCATCGACATTGCAGCCTCTTGAAACAATATCTGCTGGGTTTTGCTTTGTAGGTACATGGCACCATTCAGCTTTCTCTGTTCGTTCTTGGATTTCAGCCACTCGATTTGACACAAATGTTGCCAAAGACGAAGGATGTCACCGAATCCAATGAAGCGTGACTTCAAAATCAGACCAAAGAACCGTCCGTTCAATCGGTAATCTTTTGAGATTTCTAATTCGATGACAAAGATCTGCGAGAAGGTGAGCCGCGCACAGCTCAAGTCGGGGAAGAGTCTTCATCTTGAGGGGGCTACTTTAGATTTGGATGTCAACGACGGAATACGACAACCTTCTGCAGTGTGGCTGCGTATATATACGCATGCGCCAAACGCTCTTATTGAGGCGGCGGCAAAACCATGTATCTCAATCGGTGAAGTTGGCTCTGTAAACACGTATCGTGGTATCTTTATTCGTTGCAACTGCATCCGAGTAGATTTCAGTTGCTGCCACGAGTTATCCGAACTCTGAGGGACAGACTCATCCCAGTCTAACTTCTAAAGCCACAGCACTTCGAGCAGGATTTTTACCTTGATTATCAGAGGGCTTAACAAGCCAATCGGGTCAAATAGCCGCGATGTCACCGAGAGAATGTTTCGTTTTGTCGCTCTAAGACCCATGAATGAATCGTCAATCTTAAATTTAAAGGCATCTTCTTTCGTCAACCACAACACGCCAAGTGTTTTGGTTGTGTCAGACTCTGAGATCGTTATCGACTTAACTGCGTTTCTTGCGGAGAACTCAGGAGAATTCGAAGACCATTTGGTTAGTTCGAACCTGCGCTTTTGAGTATTTGCGACAATGCAGACTTAATTGTCTGAAGGTTCTCTACGCATGCAGCACCAGTTAGTAGATCATCGACGTAAAAGTCGTGCCTGATAGCTTTAGGGTGTGATGACTCGCTCATCTCACTTAGCTTTGTTAAGCACCGTATTGCTAAAAACGGGGCAGGTGCGGTGACGTAAGTTACGGTGTTTAACCTGAAGAACCTCAAAGAGTCAGATGGGTTCTTTCTCCACACTACGAGCTGGAAATGTCGATCCGCTTCGTGCACCATGACCTGCCTATACATCTTTTAATGTCAGCTGTCAACGCATATTTGTGGAGTCGAAATCGAAGCCGAGTCGAGTACAGCCCCTTTTGAATGGTCGGTCTAACCATTAGAAAGTCATTCAACGTAATTTGAGACGATGTCCGACAGGACGCGTCGAAAACAACGCCCAACTTCGTCGAAATGCTTTGTAATCTTAAAACACACTGATGCGGAATGAAGTAGTGAGGAGTACTTGGGATCTGATCATCTCTTTCATCTCTCTCATCTCTTCTTGACTTAAAGATAAATATTCCTCCATGAATTCCAAGTACATGCGCTTAAGCTCGGGATCTCGAGACAAGCGTCTTTCAAGCGACAAAAAACGACGCTTAGCAACCTCAAGGAGTTGCCAAGCTGATTGGGATCTGATTTAAATGGCAGTCTTACTTTAAATCTACCTGACGGCAGTATTTCCAAATTATCTTGAAAGTGGCTCTCTCATAACTGCTGTTCAACTGTTCGGACCTTTTTGGCTGAAGGCAACTCTTCCAATGACCAAAATATCTGCAATGTTTTGTCTATCGAGGTATACGACTCTTCTTGGCAACTCAGATTGACAGCATGAGTCTTCTCATAATACAATCCAGCCAACAAGTGTCTTTTGCAGAATCGGACAATTCGGACCTTGTTTATCTGACCGACAGACAGAAGCTCAAAGAACGTCTCAGCTCTGATGAGCATGTCGATCTTTTGTGGCTTATGAAAATATGGATCAGCCAATTGCAAGTTCTCAGGGATTTCCAAACCCCTGACAGTGACCGTATGGTCAGGCTGGTAACCAGAAATGGTCTTCAAATCCTCGAGACGAGAACTCACTGCAATTGACTGATACTGGCCTCTTCTCTACGCAGGTGCAATCGTTGTGCTAGCTCGTCTGTTACAAAATTACTTTGTGATTCAGAATCGAGTACAGCTCTAGCCAAAACGAACTCGCCACTTCTGGTTTTAACGCTAACGACTGCGGTAGCTAGGATTACACTATCAGACACATTCGCATGCATAGCATGTGAAGTCGATGGTTGATCCTGTGCGGTGTCAAGGGGTGGTGGTAACGCTCGAGTGTTAGAAACGGCAGAGTATCTATGCAACAGTGTGTTATGAGAACGACTGCATACTCTGCACTTGTTTGCCTTACATTTGGCAACAGTGTGCCCCTTCCGTCATGTCCTATTCACAGGAGCGAGCCATAGATGGCGGAGACAGTGTCAATCATTGATCTCAATGATGCCGCAGAAGGCTGCGTTATTTTTGGCAGGCTAAAGAGAGCCGAAATATTTTCATTAAATATTAGACATTCATTGTCCTGTACTCTCTCTGTCCAATGCTTTTAAATAATTGTCCTTGGTGATTTGAAACGCTCTAACAGTGCCTAGAGCTTCACCTGAGGGACATGAGATCAGATGATTGAATTTCTCTATGCTCGGGATCGCATGATCGTTATGATCAAGGGATTCGAACAGGCTAATAAAATTCTTGAGCTCGGAGTATTTTCCACTAAACGCCAGATGCGGAAGACGTGTGCGTGGAGCCGCAATGGGCATGCCTGTAGGCGTTGCCGGACTTAATGTCTTGATAACGGACCTTAGACGAGCCTTTGTCGTTATACAAAGTTCTTCGAGCTAGGCCCGATACTCATCATCTGGGTCAAAAGTTTCTACTCTGTAAACTCTAGGTTTAATTTACCCTTTATTATTTAATCATTTAAACGCATTATGCTTTTAACGGACATATTGCGTTTCTTTTTTGATCCGTCGAAAACTTTCCTTGGTAGCCATATTGACTCTAAAATCGATTTACTAATTATTAATTTAAATTAAAATCGAATTTGCCAAACGAATTCAAAAACTGATATGCCTGATTAATAAAGCGTAGGGGAGCGAGCGTCTCTTGACCGAAACGCGCCAACGAAAAATGCGTACAAAAACAATTGCACAGCCACCGCTTAGCACAAAGCGGAACGAAAATAAACGGGCTGCAGCTGGCTTGCTTTGTACGTGTATATGTATGCGTGTACTGCACTTATATACAAGCGCTTTGTCTCGGACAACTGTATAATTTACAGTGGTTGCGAGTGATGGCAAAAAGGGGGGAACGACAAAGCTAAGCGAAATGAAATTGTAGTGACGATTAATTTTTGACACTAATTATCATTCGCTCAGAAGCACTAATTCGCACAAATACTAAATTATATGTAGGAATCTCCAAAGCGGTTAATAAGTGCATGCAAATTTTAATTATGCTCAACTACTTCACATATGTGCCAAGAATTGAAAGCGTTGGCTTCATTACCGCAACAAAACCAACAGAGCTGGGCTTTCAATTTTTAGCACAGATCCTGCTGTTCCGGACGTTCCACTTTAGAAACTACTTTCCTTGGCATTCTCCAACGATGGCAGCAGGACAGATTTATTATTATTTATATATTTCGGGCCGACGCGAATTTATTTTTATTTTCAATTTGAAACCAATCGCGAGCCACAGCCCTGCAGTTAAACCACTTGATTTTGTCTTCTACACACAATTTTCTTTTAAAAGTGTCCACCCGGGGGCGCCATGAAAAATTATATTATTTTTTATAATTAAATAAATTTAAACCAGTGGTGGCTTTAAAAGACTGCTAAGCGTTTTAGTGCGTATTGCTTTAATGTAATTCGACAACTGAATAGAAGCCAGAGTTATGCTAAGGCGGCGAAACGAGGCGAATTCGGTCCAAAGCGAGTGATAAAGCTTTATTGCGTAATTCTATAATGTTCAAAGCTACTAAACGTTTTCTTATGTCGATCCTTAACAAAGCTTAAAAGAAATCTTAGTAAAAGGATCCACATGGAAAAAGGTGGTCACGCGGTAACGTCGGAGGGCGAATGGCCTCAGTATATTTGGTCGCGAGAAAACAAACACCGGTGGCCCATCAATATCCACTCCCATCCTTACTACGGTCTTTCCAGTAGACCTCAGGTGCACAGCGGAGGTCGGGACCCTTTGATACCCTAGCTCTTCCGGGTTTGGGGTGGGGTTGCTGTGTCCTGAGACCGTCGCTACATAAACTTAATTATTATAGAGTCCCTGCTGAATCTAAAGTGGGGAAGCTAAACTTCCATTGGACATTTGTTATCTAGATGCGATTTGCAAATTAATTCTTCAGAATGATTTAATTATTACCGGAAGATACATATTTAATTTCCTTGCTTGTTTGCGTTTCCAGCCAGGTCA
>NW_026998060.1:0-7954 GCF_035044405.1 Drosophila montana
TACATCTCTCTTGTTCGCCCTATCCTTGAATACTGCTCTAGCATCTGGTCTCTGCAGTATAACAATAGCCAGGATCGTGTTGAATCTGTTCAGAAGCAATTTCTGCTTTTTGCCTTACGAGGTTTAAATTGGGACCCTAATCTTCGGTTGCCATCCTATTCCAGCAGGCTGCTTCTTCTTAACCTTCCGTCGTTAACCAACCGTAGGACAATTCTCGGTGTTGTCTTTCTACATAAGTTGGTTGTTGGCGATATAGATTCTCCTTTTCTGCTAGGGCGTCTTCAATTCTCTGTTCCGGCTAGACCAACCAGAAATTACCGCCCCTTATTCCTATCTACGTGCACAACAGACTACGCTATGCACAATCCTTTTCGCGTGCTATGTAAAAATTACAATAGTTTGCATCACGTTTTCTCTACCGAACTTTCTCTACCCCTAATAAAATCGTTGCTTTCAGGATACCTTCGGGAAGTCACTGACCATTCGCAGCTATGAGCAGGGGCATAGCTTGCCGGACAGGCTGTAAATTTTCCCCCACCGGGTCGGTGATTTCCCATTACTTTCCCAATACTATGTCTTCATCCTATCTACTTAACACTCTGTATATCTAGCATACAGTTCTTTACTTTATTAACAATCTTTTTACTTTCTTTTCTCCTATTAATGATATATTCTTAAATAATATAGCAAATTAAGATTATTTTTAATTTTACTTAAGAGCACTTTTTCCTACTTACACCCTTCTTCTTAGATGTAGGCTCTAATAGCGTCACTGACAAAATTAGCTGTGAAAAGGGGCACAGCTGGCCGGACTGGCAAATAAAACACCTCCATCGGTCGGTGATGCTATAAGAAATTTGTGTTCACTATCTAGGCTTTTAGCATCTAAATTTCATAATTGTAAATATAATGTATTGAATAATTAGGAAGACACTCGTTTTGTCGACCACTAATAAATAAATAAATAAATAAATAAAAATAAGAAAACAGCAGACACACACGCAGACCCACAGACTAGCAGACAATGAGACACACAGGAAGATAGAAAGACACACAGACAGGCAGGCAGACAAATACGCAGGAACACCTATCGTCACACAGGCAGACACACCGGCAGAGACAGACAGGTAGACTTACAGACAGACAGATATGTAAACAGAGAGACAGTCAGACGAACAGACAGGTGATTAGATAGACAGACCGGCAGACAGACTGACAGATAGGCAGACGGTCACGCAGACCCACAGACTTTCAGTCATACAGACACATATAAAGAGAGAGAGATGCAGAGACAGTCAGGCGTACATAAAGACAGGAATACCTACAGCATCGCAGACACACCGGCAGAGACAGATAGGCTGACTTACAGACAGCCAGGCAGACAGGCAGACATACAGACATATAGACAGATAGGCAAACTGGCAAACAAGAGAAAGGCAGACCGACGAGAGAGATAGAGGGAGAGAGAGAGTGTGTGAGAGAGAGAGGGAGAGATGGAGAGAGAGAGAGAGAAAGAGAGGGAGAAAGAAAAAAAAAAGAGGGACCTATAGACTCACAGACATATAATAGGCAGTCCGACAGGCAGACAAAGAAACAGACAGGAATACCTACAGCCTAGGCATACGCCCCGGGAGAGGTAGACAGGCTAATATACAGACAAACAGAAATGCAGGCAGAGAGACAGGCAGACGGGCAGACAGACAAACAGGCACACAGATAGACACACAGAAAGGCAGACCAATAGACCCGCAGACAGTCAGCTGCACGGGCAGAGAGAGAGAAAGGCAGACAAGCAGACAGACAGGCAGACCGACCGGCAGTCAGACAGACAGATAGGAAGATGGGCAGACGGTCACATAGACACACAGGCTCGCAGACATACAGACACACAGGAATAGAGAGAGATACACAGACAGTCAAGCAGACAGATCGACAGAAATACCTACAGCCTCGCTGAAAAGCATACCGGCAGAGACTTACCAGCAGACAGACAGACAGATAGGAAAACAGGCAGACAGGCACGCAGACCCACAGACATACACAGGACGAACGAGAGAGATACACAGACAGACAGGCAGACAGATTGGCAGAAATTCTTACAGCCTCGCAGACAGACTCACCGGCAGAGATAGACAGGTATACTAACAGACAGACAGATATGCAGACAGAGAGACAGCCAGACGGGCAGACAGGCACATAGATAGACAGACAGCAAGGCAGACCAATAGACATGCAGACAGTCAAACGCACGGGCAGAGAGAGAGAGCGAGAGGCAGACAAGCAGACAGAACGGCAGACCGACTAGCAGATAGATAGGAAAAAAGGCAGACAGACACGCAGACCCATAGACTCGCAGCCACAGAGACACACATGAAGAGAGAGAGAGATACACAGACGGACAGATATGCAGACAGAGAGAGAGGATGACGGGCAGAAAAAAGGACAGGTACACAGATAGACAGACATACCGGCAGATGACTGAGAGAGAGGAAAATAGGCAGACGGTCACACTGACCCACAGACTCGCAGACATACACACACACAGGAAGAGAGAGAGATACGCAGACAGGCAAGCAGACAGATTAGCCGGAATGCCTATCCCCTCGCAGACAGACACACCGGCACAGACAGACGAGCATGCGGACAGAGAGACTGGCAGACGGGCAGACAGGCACACTGATAGACAGACAGAGAGGCAGACCAATAGACTCGCAGACAGTCAGACGCGCGGGCAGAGAGAGAGACGGACAGGCAGACATTTAGGCAGACCGAACGACAGACAGATAGGAAAACAGGCAGACGGTCCCACAGACCCACAGACTCGCGGACATACACACATACAGGAAGAGAGAGAGATACACAGACAGGCAAGCAGACAGAATGGCAGGAATACCTATCCCCTCGCAGACAGACACACCGGCACAGACAGACAGGCTGATATACAGACAGACAAACATGCGGACAGAGAGACTGGCAGACGGGCAGACAGACAGACAGGCACACAGATAGACAGACAGAAGGGCAGTCAAATAGACGCGCGGACAGTCAGACGCACGGGCAGAGAGAGAGAGAGGCAGACAAGCAGACAGACAGGCAGACCGAGCGGCAGACAGACAGACAGATAGGAAGATGGGCAGACGGTCACATAGACCCACAGACTCGCAGACATACAGACACACAGGTACAGAGAGAGATACACAGACAGTCAGGACCTACAGCCTCGCAGACAGTCACACCGGCAGAGACAGATAGCCAGAATTACAGACAGGCAGGCAGACAGGCAGACAGGCAGACATACAGACAGATAGGTGAACATATAGTCAGACTGAAAAAGAGACAGGCAGACCGAGAGAGAGAGAGAGAGAGAGACCGAGAAAGAGAGGAAGAGAGAGAGAGAGAGAAAAAGGAATAAGAGAGTCAAAGAGAGAGAGAGAGAGAGGAAAGTGAAAGCGAGAGAGAGTCCCATAGATTCGCAGACAGATACGAAGCACAACATATTCGCAGACTGACATATGATAGGCAATCCGACAGACCGACAAAGAGACAGACACGAATACCTACAGCGGAGGAGGACGGACACACAGACCCACAGACTCGCAGACATACAGACACACAGGAAGATAGAGAGAGATACACAGACAGGCAGGCAGACAGATAGACAGGAATACCTAAAGGCTCGCAGACAGACACACAGGCAGAGACAGACAGGGAGAGAGATACATAGACAGTCAGGAAGACAGATACCCGGGAATACCTACAGCCTCGCAGACAAACACACCGACAGAGACAGACCGGCAGACAGACAGATAGGAAAACAGGCACACAGCACGCAGACCCGCAGACTCACAGACATAGAGACGCAGAGGAAAAAGGAGAGAGAGACACAGACAAACAGGCAGAAAGATAGGCAGGAAAACCAACAGCCTCGCAGACAGACACACCGGCAGAGGCAGGCAGGCAGACTTATAGACAGGCAGGCAGACAGCAGGCATACAGACAGATAGGTATACAGATAGTCAGACTGAAAAAGAGACAGACAGACATTCAGGCAGACCGACTTAGAGAGATAGAGAGAGAGAGAGACAGAGGAAGAGAAAAAGAGACAGAGAGAGAGAAAGAGAGACAGAAAAAAAAAGTGAGAGAGAGAGACGGAGAGAAAGAGAAACAAAGAGAGGGAAAGACACAGAGAGACAGAAAGGGAAAGAGACCTATAGACTCGCAGACAGATTAGAAGAACCACATATTCGCAGACAGACAGATAATAGCCTGTCCGACAGACAGGCAGGAATACCTACAGCCTAGGCAGACGGACACACAGACCCACAGCCTCAGAGACATGCAAACACACAGGAACAGAGAGAGATAGACAGACAGTCAGGTAGACAGATTCGACGGAATACCTACAGCCGACTACGCAGACTCACAGACATACAGACGCAAAGGAAGAAAGAGAGGGAGTAACACAGACAGACAGGCAGAAAGATAGGCAGGAATACCTACAGCCTCGCAGACAAACGCACCGGCAGAGGCAGACAGGCAGACTTACAGACAGGCAGACAGACAGGCAGGCATACAGACAGATAGGCATACAGATAGCCAGACTGAAAAAGAGACAGACAGACATTCAGGCAGACCGACACAGAGAGAGAGAGAGAGAGACAGACAGAGAGAGAGAGACAGAGAGAGAGAGACAGACAGAGAGAGAGACAGAGAGAGAGAGAGACAGAGAGTGCGAAAAAGAGAGAGAGAGAGCGAAAGAGATTCAGAAAAAGAGAGTAAGAGAGAGAGAGACAGTGAGAAAGACTGACAGAGAGAGGGAAAGACAGAGAGAGAGAGAAAGGGAAAGATACCATTAGACTCGTAGACAGATAAAAAGAACCACATATTCGCAGACAGACAGATAATAGGCAGTCCGACAGACAGACAAAGAGACAGACAGGAATACCTACAGACACACAGAAAGAAAGAGAGAGATACATAGACAGACAGGCAGACAGATAGGCAGGAATACCTACAGTCTCGTAGACAGACTCACAGGCAAAGGCAAACAGGCAGACTTACAGACAGGCAGGCAGACAGGCAGATATACAGACTGAAAAAGAGACAGACAGACATTCAGGCAGACCGACATTGAGAGAGAGAGAGAGACAGAGAGATCGACAATGAGAGTGAGAGGGAGAGATAGACAGAGAGAAAGAGAGACAGATAGACAGAGAGATGAAAGACACAGAGAGAGAGAAAGGAAAAAAGACCTATAGACTCGCAGACAGATTAGAAGAACCACATATTTGCAGACAAACAGATAAAAGGCAGTCCGACAGACAGACAGGACTACCTAAGGACACACAGCTAGAAAGAGAGAGATACACAGACAGACAGGCAGACAGATGGGCAAAAATACATACAGCCTCGTAGATAGACTCACAAGCAGAGGCAGACAGGCAGACTTACAGACAGGCAGGCAGACAGGCAGATATACAGACAGATAGGCATACAGATAGTCAGACTGAAAAATAGACAGACAGACAATCAGACAGACCGACATAGAGAGAGAGAGAGAGAGATAGAGAGAGAGAGACAGAGAGAGAGAGAGAGAGAGAGAGAGCGAGAGAGAGCGAGAGAGAGAGAGAGAGAGAGAGACAGAGAGAGAGAGAAATAGACAGAGGTAAAAGGAGAGAGACCTTAAGACTCGCAGACAGATAAAAGAAAAACATATTCGCAGACAGACGGATATTAGGCAGACCGACCGACAGACAAAGAGACAGACAGGAATACCCACAGGCACACAGGAAGAAAGAGAGAGATACACAGACAGACAGGCCGACAGATTGGCAGGAATACCTACAGCCTCGCAGACAGACACATCGGCAGAGACAGACAGGCAGACTAACAGACAGACAGACATGCAGACAGAGAGACAGGCAGACAGGCAGACAGACAGAGAGGCACACAGATAGACAGACAGAGGGGCAGACCAATAGACTCGCAGACAGTCAGACGCAAGGGCAGCAAGAGAGGGACAGACAGACAGACAGACAGGCAGACGGACAGACAGACAGAGAGACAGGCTGAGTGACAGACAGGCACACAAATAGAGACAGAGGGGCAGACCAATAGACAGTCAGACGCACGGGCAGAGAAAGAGAGAGAGAGAGGCAGAAGAGCAGACAGACAGGCAGACCGACCGGCAGACAGACCGGCAGACAGACCGGCAGACAGACCGGCAGAGAGACAGAGAGACTGGCAGACGGGCTGACAGACAGAAAGGCACACAGATAGACAGACAAAAAGACAGACAGAAAGACAGACCAATACACTCGCAGACAGTCAGACGCACGGGCAGACAGACCGACCGGCAGACTGATAGGAAAACAGGCAGACAGACACGCAGACCCACAGACTCGCGGACACAGACTCAAAGACAAAAAGACACACTGGATGAGAGAGATACACAGACAGACAGTTAGACAGATAAGCGGGAATACGTACAGCCTAGCAGACAAACACACCGGCAGAAACAGACCGGCAGAAAAACAGACAGATAGGAATACAGTCAGACAGGCACGCAGACCCACAGACTCACAGACATACAGACGCACAGGAAGAAAGAAAGAGGGACACAGACAAACAGGCAGAAAGATAGGCAGGAAAACCTACAGCCTCGCAGACAGACACACCGGCAGAGGCAGGCAGGCAGACTTAAAGACAGGCAGGCATACAGACAGATAGGCATACAGATAGTCAGACTGAAAAAGAGACAGTCAGAAATCCAGGCAGACCGACATAGAGAGAGAGAAAGAGAGAGAAACAGAGAAAAAGAAAAAGAGAGAGAGAGAGAGAGAAAGAGAGACAGAAAAAAGAGTGAGAGAGAGACAGAGAGAAAGAGAAACAAAGGGAGGGAAAGACACAGAGAGAGAGAAAGGGAAAGAGACCTATAGACTCGCAGACAGATTAGAAGAACCACATATTCGCAGACAGACAGATGATAGGCAGTCCGACAGACAGACAGGAATACCTACAGAAACAGGCAGACAGACAGATAGGCACACAGATAGAAAGACAGACAGTTAAATCGACCGGCAGGCAGACAGACAGGTAGGTATATATGCAGACAGACATGCAGACCCTCAGACTCGCAGACATACAGACACACAGAAAGAGAGAGTTACACACAGACAGTCAGGCTGACGGAAAAATTAGGAAAACAGACAGACAGACGGGCAAGAGAGAGAGAGACACAGACAGGCAGACAGACAGGCGGACAAGCATGCAGACAGACCATCAGACAGATACGTCGAAAGGCAGACAGACATGCAGACCCACAGACTCACAGAGAGAGAGAGACAGATAAGGAGAGAGAGACAAACAGGGAGAGAGAGAGACTGACAAACAGGCAGGCAGACAGACAAACAGATAGATATATATGCAGACAGACTCGCAGACGCACAGACTCGCAGACATACAGATTCACAGAAATAGAGAGAGAGATACACAGACAGTCAGGCAGACAGATAGACAGAAATACCTCCGGCATCGGCCAAACAGAGCACGCCGGGCAGAGAACACAGACAGGCTGATATACAGACAGACCGACATGCAGATTCAACATACCCAGACGGGTAGACAGACAGACAGGCACACACAGATGATTTTTTTTTTTTTTTTTTTTTTTTTTTAAGACAGTCAGACGCACGGGCAAGGAGGAGGCAGCAGACAAGCAGGCACGGCGGGAGCCGACATGGCAGTTTTTTTTTTTTTTTTTTTTTTTTTTTCGCAGACCACAAGGGCGCACCCACAGAGCGCGGAGCATGCAGACACACAGGACAGTCAGGCATACAAATAGACAGGAATACCAACAGCATCGCAGACACACCGGAAGAGACAGACAGGCAGATATACAAACAGATAGACATGCAGACAGAGAGACAGGCAGACGCTCTGACAGACAGACACG
>NW_026998061.1:0-20885 GCF_035044405.1 Drosophila montana
TTCTTAAATAATTTTCTTAAATTTCTTAAATTTTGGATAATATGACAAAATCGTACCTAGCGTAACTATTGAGCTGTCGACCATGACGGGTGTTAGCGTTTTTGTATATAGCAACCACCTTAGGTGCGCTATTCTTTTTTTAATATTATTTTGTACGCCACCGCGTTTCTTGGCTACAACACTCACTCTCTACTCACTCAGGAAACTTGGACGCTCGATGTCCCAGTTACGCAATCGCAGTCAGTGTGTTGTCGTTTTCCTCCAGTGGTTTATTTTTTCCAGGGGTTTATTTCCTCCAGGGGTTTATTTTCCTTATTGTCCAGTTTGTCTACTGCCTCCAGGCAGGGATTCGTGAACATGTTACGGTCGCCATGTAGAAATTGATTATGTGTTCCATATATATATATTAGAATAAAAACGATCAGCACGTCAGTGCAGTTTTGTAGGTAAGTTCAGAATGAATTTATTCGCCTTTTAAAATGTGCGCTTAGCCTATGGATATACATATATACTTATGCTGTTATTGGTTAACAGCTACAAAGAGAAAGAGAGTGAGTAGCTCGCATATGCCTGTATTAGTGAGCATATATATTGCTCACGGAATGCGCTCAGACGGAGCGTGGGATATGCAGCGTGAGCATAAACGGTCAGCTAGTGAGGCTAGTGAACCGCGCTGCGTAATATGAGACAGAG
This sequence comes from Drosophila montana, assembly GCF_035044405.1. Taxonomy (NCBI): domain Eukaryota; kingdom Metazoa; phylum Arthropoda; class Insecta; order Diptera; family Drosophilidae; genus Drosophila; species Drosophila montana. The sequence goes on from NW_026998061.1 coordinate 694, forward strand.
CCAATACATAAAGTGGCTCTGGGCTTGTTTCCTATATAACTGTTATTGTATGCAACAAAGTGCTGCATACTTTATATTTAAGTACAGGGTATTCTGTAAGGGCATATACACACTACAGGAGTACAACAAGGCAATCCATACAGTCACTGATAAACGCCCGGTTGAAGTCGTCACGAATCACCGACGGATATTCAAAATAAGCTTAAAAGGGCACAAGACACAATCAGAGCTAGAGAGAATGACTTCCGGCGAAACAGGGTCTTTGAGGTTAGAAAGAAAGTATTGGTAAAATCCAATCGCAGGCTTGGAAACAGACTCACACCTTTGTGTGAAGAAAGAGCAGTGGAAGCTGACCTGGGAACCATAGTTCTCATTAAGGGGAGGGTGGTCCACAAGGACAATCTTAGATAGATAAGATCGGTGATGGAAACAGACTCACACCTTTGTGTGAAGAAAGAGCAGTGGAAGCTGACCTGGGAACCATAGTTCTCATTAAGGGGAGGGTGGTCCACAAGGACAATCTTAGATAGATAAGATCGGTGATGGGTGATGGTTCAATGCCTTTTTATCTCTTTCGTCTTCTGGTTACTGGTATTGCTTATACTCACGACGACTTCGGCACGTGTCACCGACTACTCACATGCTAGATACATTCCAATCGTCGACGGCCAGGTCTTTGTATGGGATGAGTTCGCTTTCGTCCAACATTCAGCAACATATCTGAATATGAGCGCATGGTGGACGAGACGGCGAGGCTGTGTGACATATATACGAAACACTTTTGGCCGGAAACAGAATGTTGTCAATGGAGTTGCGGAACTTAATGCTCGCCATAACCTTAGCTAAAATTAACGTGGTTAGTCCAAACATCTTAGATCACGCAGACTTAAAATCTGTTTGGTTTGAAGAGCCCACAGAAATTTCCATTGCCGACCTAATCCACAAACATAATACATTTTATAATGTCATTTCCAAAAGTTAAATACACCTGCGAGAAAATTGCAATCTACCCAGTTGCTCACGAAAGCCATGTGCTGCGAATGGAGAACAACATCTACGCACTGAAGAATTGCACAGCCACCGCAAGAACGACATTTTGTCAATGATCAACAGTCAGCTCATGCGCCAAGGAACTTCATGCTGGCGGCGTAGCCCATTTCGAAATGCAGCCAAGCAACCTAGACGCAGTCACATGGGTTGACGACGGAATAATCATTATCAACGTTGGTGAGTGGCACACTATTAATCACTTTCAATAATTGGGTCACTTTAAACGGAACAACCGGTTCCCAGCCATCGCAGCGTCGCCTCTGTTAAACGTCACAAGTCATCAGGACATCAGTCTCTCTTACCTTCATCGATTAAATGGTCGCAATTTGGAGACAATACAAGAAGTCAGAGACGAAATCGGCAATATCAGCTTGACCATATTGTTGCTTCTTCTTGGAGCAGTCTGTGGCACAGTCATCTGCATCGGCCTCTCCTATCGGCGAATCATCAGGAAGAAGGCTGCGGCCCAAAGGATGAACGAGACGATCGCTGAAATAGGGTCGGCCGAGGGCGGCCTTAACTTGAGAGGGGAGTAGTTAACACAAATAAACGCGACCGGGTTTGAGCCCAGCACATACGCTGACTCAGCTCTGGGCCGGATGACTTTGCATAGCAGGCCACGCACGAGGCGCAAGCTAAGCGTTTCTGCAGCCGCTTTGAATTTGCACTGTGTAATTTCATCTTGATACATTGTAGCTTCATAAGTAATTTTATATTGTCTTCAGTTTTAGTTCACATTTTGTATACCTTGCGACACCACGTCCAAGGTTAATAACTCATTCATAACCCGCACGGTTATGTCTTAAAAAATCAATTATTGAATAAGCAATTAAGAGGTTCTAGTCGGGAGCTCCCGACTAAGGGAATCCCCTGAACCCCCTTATTCTTATATACACAAAATGCAGCTCGCGCTACGCGCTCGTTTGCTTTCGTAGTAATAAAGATACATTAAAAAAAGTTCCCTTGGCAGGGTTCGAGCTCGCAACCAACCCCACTACTTGCCGCCGCTTCGACTCAACAGCCACACCAGCCAAAAACAGCACCCTCGGTAGGATTCGAATTCGCAACAGACCGCATTACCTGTCGCCGATTGTACCCAACAGCCATACCAACAATTGGGTCTTAATGAGAGAAAAAACGAATTAAAATAGCAGCACAGAAAACAATAAAGCACATTTTCTTTTGGGTTTCTTAACCGATCTTGATGAAATATTCAGCTGGAGATCTTATTGTACTATAAAATAAATATCAAAATAACAATTGAATTAAAATTGTAGCTTTAATTGGTGGACATTACAAGTTTGGTTATTAACTTGATTTATAGCTTTTCGGTGAATGCGGGGAGGTGGCGATAGGTATAAAATGAAAGATACTGATATATATCTACTATTCTAGAAGCAACGTATCAAGTTTCGTCACTCTAGCTCTTATATTCTTATTTACCCAATTTGCTAAAAAAAAAACAGGATTTCTATATCGATTTTTATCGATTACTTGGAAACGGAGTAAGTAATCGAATATCAGAAACAAACTCGTTCTGCGCGGGACTAGGAGTACCTTCAGCTCTATCTCTTATAGGTTCTGAGATCCTTGCGTACATACATATGGACGGACGGACGGACAGACGGAAAGACGGACAGACAGCCGGACATGGCTAGATCGACTCGGCTATTGATGCTGATCAAGAATATATATACTTTATGGGGTCGGAGAAGCATCCTTCTGCCTGTTACATACTTTTGTACAAATACATTATACCCTTCTTATCCATTTTCAATGGGTTCAGGGTATAATAAAACGGAGTGATTAATAATAACAGACAAGTACAAAACAAGTTAAATAAATGACGATTAAAAATTAAAAGAAATTCTTGGAATTTGGCTTGCTGCTGATACGAGGAAAGACAAAACTCGACATTTTCTTCAGTATATAAATCTTACTGTGCTAAAGAATATTTGTGTATTCTCAGCAAGTCAATTGCATTTTAATTGTGACATTTATTGGTGGGCAGCATAAATTGGTATATTTACATGATTTATAGCTATAAGGTAGTAGTGGTTACGTGGTGAAAGCTATAAAATAAAGATACTTGATATGAGATATACTATTCTAGAAGCTACATTCTAGAAGCTACATATAGATCGACTCGGCTATGGATTTTGATCAAGAATATATGTACTTTGTAGGGTCGGGGATACTTCCTTCTGCCTGTTACATACATTTGCACAAATACCTTATAAGTAAACCTACGGAACGAGAATTGCCCACCTACCAACCAGGAAAACCTAGCTAGAGTCCACAAAAAGAGAGAAGTCGAAGCAGGCACCTAGAGTGGGAGATAAAAACTTAAAATGGATCCAGGTGAGTGCCAAAATCCGCAAAAAAGAACTAGTGGCGATCGCCCATGAGTTAGGGCTGGAGAAAGAAGTGCGCGTCGAAGAGTTGCGTAAGCAGCTATCCCCTTACGTGCAGGATTGTGGCCATTCTCCTGACATTTAGGCTCGGCTTGCCGAGTTAGAGTCCCAGTACGCCAAAACGTTAGAGCCGCTATGCTAGGGCGTCCCACCCGACGTTGGCGGACGGCCGCGATAGAAATCGGAGCCCGATCTAAGGAGCTCACAACTGTACGAACGTCCACAGATTCCGACCCCCAGCTTAGCTGTCACGGGTGTAGGGGAGGCTCATGACGTTAGAAAATATGGAGCCCTCCGGACAACAGCGATCGGCGCAGAGATAAGGCGAACCCCTTATGACACGGGTAGTGTTCCTTATACTGCTAGGCCGTATCCTCAGTCGGATGGCAGGCCTCTCGTAAACGTTTCGGAACAAGTCCGGAAGTGGGGTATCAGGTATGATGGCCGCTCCGACCCCCTTGGATTCCTAGAGGACCTAGAGGAGCGAGCCATCACATATGGCATCGTCATCGATCGCATGCCTAGGGCAATGAGCGAGGTATTCTGCAACAGGGCTGCTCGGTGGTTTTTGAGTAGTTGGCTGAGGGATGTGCCATGGTCAGTGTTTAGAAAGGGTTTCTTGGAGTTCTTCCTGCCTCCGCGCTATTTCGAGTGTCTTGAGGATGAAATCCGGTCCCGCAGGCAGCGCATGGGGGAGGAATTCAAGGAATGCTTGATTGAGCAGAGGGCTCTAATGCATCACGCCAGATATGCCGCTCCCGAAAACTGGCTATACGTGCGACGGCAAGATTTCTCCACCTTGTCCCAGCTGAGGCAGATGGCTGTGGAGTACGAAACGGTCATGAGGCAGAGGGCGGAACACTCGGGAAACCAGTCAGTGAGTCAAGTGGCCATCACTCCGAGCAGCGTAGAATGGGGGAGAACAGTACAGCCCACGGGGGGACACCTACACCGATTCCGGTCTATTCCCAGGGGGTCCGGAGCGCTCGTTGCGGAACGTTGCGCTGACCCTTGCGCCCCGCCAGAAGCCGGAACCGGGTACGATCCGCGGCGAGCATGTCTAGTTGCGCACAGAAGAGGCACTTCAGCAGCCAGGATTGTTTTCGCCGCACGGAGGCGGAACACGGGCAAAGGCATCGCTCAAGCCAGGATCGGGTCGGCCCCGACACACACGTTAACACCAGGTAACAGGACACCCACTGAAGGTGGACGGTGGCCGAATTGTCGCTACGGTGGAGATTGGCGGGCGAATGATGCCTGCAACAATCGACAGAGGAGCCACTCGCAGCTTCATGAGTGAAGATTGCGTACGGAAGTGGGCGATTCGGGGAAGAGCAGGGGACGTGCAGAAGCGCGTTCGACTGGCAGACGGTTCCACGCTGGAAGTAGGAAAGGCTTTGTGGTTAGACGTTGGCCTAGCGAGGAAGGTGATCATCATGTCGATGCTAATCATGCACTCGATGTTAGACCACGTCGTCTTGGGGATGGATTTCTTGGGTGCAATGGGCAATACAATGCGCTGCGGCAAGGCAGAACTGGTCCTAGAGACGCTGGTGGCACCGGTCGCGGATAAGAGAAGAGCCGAAGAAAGGCCTCCTAGGTCAGGGAGAGGGAGCACATGCGCGGCAACAGAATAGAGAACAGCCGAAAGAGAAAGAAAGCGAGGGAAAAGCGTCACTCGGGATCGGACTGAGCGCATGAGGAGCCCAAAGGGCGGCGCGTAGAGCTGCAACGACAGATCTACGCTGGTCATAGAGGCGGCACGGCGGAAATGTGCCAGGGAACAGAAGAATTAGGAGCAATGGCTAGGATCCACACCAGCGTAAGGGATCGGGACCAGCTGCATGAGGGGAGCAATCATGGAGTTCCATCTGGAGTCGAAGCGGTGCACGTAAAAGGCTAGACACAGAGTGAACCCAGCCCAGAGGGGGCAGAGTGGCCAGCGGATCTGATTCCGGAACTAAGGTGGTTCCTGGAGTTGGAACTGGCACTCTTCGAGGGTCTGCAAGGGGTCTCGCTTATCGCGGAGCACAAGATCCGGGCCAAGGATGACAAGCAATTGAAGCAGAGGTACTATCCGAAGAATCCGGCCATGCAGAGGGTGATCGACGAACAGGTAGATGAGCTCATCCAAGCAGGTGCCATTGAGCCGTCGCGTAGTCCGCATAGAGCCCCAATCGTCTTAGTCAAGAAGAAGACTGGCGAGTAGCGCATGTGCATCGACTACCGGCAACTGTCCCCCGGATAAATCACATCTTTGAGTGGTTGCGCCACGCCCGGTTCATTTCTACCTTAGATTTAAAGCACGGGTACTGGCAGATACCGATGGGAGCTGATAGTAGGGAATGTCCCAGGAAGAGGCCTTTTTCAATGGCGGATGATGCCATTTGGATTGCATTCAGCGTGCGCGACCTTTCAGCGAGCCTTGGACACGGTAATAGGGCCGGAAATGGACCCTCATGCGTTCACCTACCTAGGGGTGATAGGGGCAACGAAAGAGCAACATGTAGAGAATTTGAAGGAAATATTCCGCCGATTGAGGTTGGCCAGTCACAGGCTGAATAGGAAGAAATGAAGCTTTTTTAGAGAGAGGTTGGTTTACCTGGGGCATGTTATTTGCGGGGAAGGGATAGAGGCGATACGTAACCTTAGGGCCCCGACTAATTGTAAGGAGTGTCTCAGGATGGCTTACCGTTACAGGCGATTCATTCCCAACTTCGCGATTCTAGTACAGCCGCTAACGGCGCTCCTAAAGAATGGGCGGAAATGGGCATAGGATGAAGAACACATGGAGCTATTGCGTCAATTGAAGGATAGCTTGACGACTGCCCCTGTGTTGGCGTGTCCGGCCATTTTCGCTTAATTCGTCTTGCAGACTGACGCGAGTGAGTATGGCCTCGGCGCAGTGCTGACGCAGACGATAGAGGGACAGGAGCGGGTAATAGCGTACGCAAGTCGGAAGTTGCTGAAAACTGAGGTGAACTACTTTGCCACTGAGAAGGAGTGCCTGGCAAACGTACGGTCGAGGCGGAAGTTGCGTTGCTACCTTGGGGGGTACCAGTTCGACGTGATAACGGATCATCTGGCACTCAAGTGGCTCAGCTCGATCGAGAGCCCTTAAGGATGAATCGCGCGATTGGCACTGAAACTGCGACAGTTCCAGTGTTACGTTCACTACCGTAGATGGAAGCTCAACGTCACGAAAGTGGCGTCCTTTGTTGGACTCGATGGTCCTGTTACGGCAGCACCAACTGTCCTGTTACGGCAGCACCAACTGTCCAACGCCGCTGAGGGCTTCGTTGCGAAATTGGCACCCAAATTCGATGGCCCCCATCGGGTTACCAAGTCCGTGTTGCCTAACATTGTGTGCCTTGTGAAGCCAGCGAACGAAAGAAGAGGGTGGCCAATATCTTGCGGCTGAAGCCGTTCCACTGATGACGAAGGGGAGAAACCAGGACCCATGGACGCCCACGAGTAGGCGAAGAGTGAGGGTGACACCCGTCGCCTAACGTAACCCCAGTACTAAATGTAAATTAGACTAACACTAGTAGCGTTGTTAGAACAGGCTTAATAGAAAGTTTGCCGCACTGTGAAGATAGGGTATTTACAACTAAGTAATGAATAAGTTAACGCATAAGACTGTACCCAACAGCCATACCAACAATTGGCTCTTAATGAGAAAAAAACGAATTAAAATAGCAGCACAGAAAACAATAAAGCACATTTTCTTTTGGGTTTCTTAACCAATCTTGATGAAATATTCAGCTGTAGGTCTTATTGTACTATAAAATAAATATCAAAATAACAATTGAATTAAAATTGTAGCTTTAATTGGTGGATATTACAAGTTGGGTTATTAACTTGATTTATAGCTTTTCGGTGAATGCGGGGAGGTGGCGATAGGTATAAAATGAAAGATACTGATATATATCTACTATTCTAGAAGCAACGTATCAAGTTTCGTCACTCTAGCTCTTATATTCTTATTTACCCAATTTGCTAAAAAAAAAAACAGGATTTCTATATCGATTTTTATCGATTACTTGGAAACGGAGTAAGTAATCGAATATCAGAAACAAACTCGTTCTGCGCGGGACTAGGAGTACCTTCAGCTCTATCTCTTATAGGTTCTGAGATCCTTGCGTACATACATATGGACGGACGGACGGACAGACGGAAAGACGGACAGACAGCCGGACATGGCTAGATCGACTCGGCTATTGATGCTGATCAAGAATATATATACTTTATGGGGTCGGAGAAGCATCCTTCTGCCTGTTACATACTTTTGTACAAATACATTATACCCTTCTTATCCATTTTCAATGGGTTCAGGGTATAATAAAACGGAGTGATTAATAATAACAGACAAGTACAAAACAAGTTAAATAAATGACGATTAAAAATTAAAAGAAATTCTTGGAATTTGGCTTGCTGCTGATACGAGGAAAGACAAAACTCGACATTTTCTTCAGTATATAAATCTTACTGTGCTAAAGAATATTTGTGTATTCTCAGCAAGTCAATTGCATTTTAATTGTGACATTTATTGGTGGGCAGCATAAATTGGTATATTTACATGATTTATAGCTATAAGGTAGTAGTGGTTACGTGGTGAAAGCTATAAAATAAAGATACTTGATATGAGATATACTATTCTAGAAGCTACATTCTAGAAGCTACATATAGATCGACTCGGCTATGGATTTTGATCAAGAATATATGTACTTTGTAGGGTCGGGGATACTTCCTTCTGCCTGTTACATACATTTGCACAAATACCTTATAAGTAAACCTACGGAACGAGAATTGCCCACCTACCAACCAGGAAAACCTAGCTAGAGTCCACAAAAAGAGAGAAGTCGAAGCAGGCACCTAGAGTGGGAGATAAAAACTTAAAATGGATCCAGGTGAGTGCCAAAATCCGCAAAAAAGAACTAGTGGCGATCGCCCATGAGTTAGGGCTGGAGAAAGAAGGGCGCGTCGAAGAGTTGCGTAAGCAGCTATCCCCTTACGTGCAGGATTGTGGCCATTCTCCTGACATTTAGGCTCGGCTTGCCGAGTTAGAGTCCCAGTACGCCAAAACGTTAGAGCCGCTATGCTAGGGCGTCCCACCCGACGTTGGCGGACGGCCGCGATAGAAATCGGAGCCCGATCTAAGGAGCTCACAACTGTACGAACGTCCACAGATTCCGACCCCCAGCTTAGCTGTCACGGGTGTAGGGGAGGCTCATGACGTTAGAAAATATGGAGCCCTCCGGACAACAGCGATCGGCGCAGAGATAAGGCGAACCCCTTATGACACGGGTAGTGTTCCTTATACTGCTAGGCCGTATTCTCAGTCGGATGGCAGGCCTCTCGTAAACGTTTCGGAACAAGTCCGGAAGTGGGGTATCAGGTATGATGGCCGCTCCGACCCCCTTGGATTCCTAGAGGACCTAGAGGAGCGAGCCATCATATATGGCATCGTCATCGATCGCATGCCTAGGGCAATGAGCGAGGTATTCTGCAACAGGGCTGCTCGGTGGTTTTTGAGTAGTGGGCTGAGGGATGTGCCATGGTTAGTGTTTAGAAAGGGTTTCTTGGAGTTCTTCCTGCCTCCGCGCTATTTCGAGTGTCTTGAGGATGAAATCCGGTCCCGCAGGCAGCGCATGGGGGAGGAATTCAAGGAATGCTTGATTGAGCAGAGGGCTCTAATGCATCACGCCAGATATGCCGCTCCCGAAAACTGGCTATACGTGCGACGGCAAGATTTCTCCACCTTGTCCCAGCTGAGGCAGATGGCTGTGGAGTACGAAACGGTCATGAGGCAGAGGGCGGAACACTCGGGAAACCAGTCAGTGAGTCAAGTGGCCATCACTCCGAGCAGCGTAGAATGGGGGAGAACAGTACAGCCCACGGGGGGACACCTACACCGATTCCGGTCTATTCCCAGGGGGTCCGGAGCGCTCGTTGCGGAACGTTGCGCTGACCCTTGCGCCCCGCCAGAAGCCGGAACCGGGTACGATCCGCGGCGAGCATGTCTAGTTGCGCACAGAAGGGGCACTTCAGCAGCCAGGATTGTTTTCGCCGCACGGAGGCGGAACACGGGCAAAGGCATCGCTCAAGCCAGGATCGGGTCGGCCCCGACACACACGTTAACACCAGGTAACAGGACACCCACTGAAGGTGGACGGTGGCCGAATTGTCGCTACGGTGGAGATTGGCGGGCGAATGATGCCTGCAACAATCGACAGAGGAGCCACTCGCAGCTTCATGAGTGAAGATTGCGTACGGAAGTGGGCGATTCGGGGAAGAGCAGGGGACGTGCAGAAGCGCGTTCGACTGGCAGACGGTTCCACGCTGGAAGTAGGAAAGGCTTTGTGGTTAGACGTTGGCCTAGCGAGGAAGGTGATCATCATGTCGATGCTAATCATGCACTCGATGTTAGACCACGTCGTCTTGGGGATGGATTTCTTGGGTGCAATGGGCAATACAATGCGCTGCGGCAAGGCAGAACTGGTCCTAGAGACGCTGGTGGCACCGGTCGCGGATAAGAGAAGAGCCGAAGAAAGGCCTCCTAGGTCAGGGAGAGGGAGCACATGCGCGGCAACAGAATGGAGAACAGCCGAAAGAGAAAGAAAGCGAGGGAAAAGCGTCACTCGGGATCGGACTGAGCGCATGAGGAGCCCAAAGGGCGGCGCGTAGAGCTGCAACGACAGATCTACGCTGGTCATAGAGGCGGCACGGCGGAAATGTGCCAGGGAACAGAAGAATTAGGAGCAATGGCTAGGATCCTCACCAGCGTAAGGGATCGGGACCAGCTGCATGAGGGGAGCAATCATGGAGTTCCATCTGGAGTCGAAGCGGTGCACGTAAAAGGCTAGACACAGAGTGAACCCAGCCCAGAGGGGGCAGAGTGGCCAGCGGATCTGATTCCGGAACTAAGGTGGTTCCTGGAGTTGGAACTGGCACTCTTCGAGGGTCTGCAAGGGGTCTCGCTTATCGCGGAACACAAGATCCGGGCCAAGGATGACAAGCAATTGAAGCAGAGGTACTATCCGAAGAATCCGGCCATGCAGAGGGTGATCGACGAACAGGTAGATGAGCTCATCCAAGCAGGTGCCATTGAGCCGTCGCGTAGTCCGCATAGAGCCCCAATCGTCTTAGTCAAGAAGAAGACTGGCGAGTAGCGCATGTGCATCGACTACCGGCAACTGTCCCCCGGATAAATCACATCTTTGAGTGGTTGCGCCACGCCCGGTTCATTTCTACCTTAGATTTAAAGCACGGGTACTGGCAGATACCGATGGGAACTGATAGTAGGGAATGTCCCAGGAAGAGGCCTTTTTCAATGGCGGATGATGCCATTTGGATTGCATTCAGCGTGCGCGACCTTTCAGCGAGCCTTGGACACGGTAATAGGGCCGGAAATGGACCCTCATGCGTTCACCTACCTAGGGGTGATAGGGGCAACGAAAGAGCAACATGTAGAGAATTTGAGGGAAATATTCCGCCGATTGAGGTTGGCCAGTCATAGGCTGAATAGGAAGAAATGAAGCTTTTTTAGAGAGAGGTTAGTCTACCTGGGGCATGTTATTTGCGGGGAAGGGATACGTACCGATCCGAGGAAGGTAGAGGCGATACGTAACCTTAGGGCCCCGACTAATTGTAAGGAGTGTCTCAGGATGGCTTACCGTTACAGGCGATTCATTCCCAACTTCGCGATTCTAGTACAGCCGCTAACGGCGCTCCTAAAGAATGGGCGGAAATGGGCATAGGATGAAGAACACATGGAGCTATTGCGTCAATTGAAGGATAGCTTGACGACTGCTCCTGTGTTGGCGTGTCCGGGCATTTTCGCTAAATTCGTCTTGCAGACTGACGCGAGTGAGTATGGCCTCGGCGCAGTGCTGACGCAGACGATAGAGGGACAGGAGCGGGTAATAGCGTACGCATGTCGGAAGTTGCTGAAAACTGAGGTGAACTACTTTGCCACTGAGAAGGAGTGCCTGGCAAACGTACGGTCGAGGCGGAAGTTGCGTTGCTACCTTGGGGGGTACCAGTTCGACGTGATAACGGATCATCTGGCACTCAAGTGGCTCAGCTCGATCGAGAGCCCTTAAGGATGAATCGCGCGATTGGCACTGAAACTGCGACAGTTCCAGTGTTACGTTCACTACCGTAGATGGAAGCTCAACGTCACGAAAGTGGCGTCCTTTGTTGGACTCGATGGTCCTGTTACGGCAGCACCAACTGTCCTGTTACGGCAGCACCAACTGTCCAACGCCGCTGAGGGCTTCGTTGCGAAATTGGCACCCAAATTCGATGGCCCCCATCGGGTTACCAAGTCCGTGTCGCCTAACATTGTGTGCCTTGTAAAGCCAGCGAACGAAAGAAGAGGGTGGCCAATATCTTGCGGCTGAAGCCGTTCCACTGATGACGAAGGGGAGAAACCAGGACCCATGGACGCCCACGAGTAGGCGAAGAGTGAGGGTGACACCCGTCGCCTAACGTAACCCCAGTACTAAATGTAAATTAGACTAACACTAGTAGCGTTGTTAGAACAGGCTTAATAGAAAGTTTGCCGCACTGTGAAGATAGGGTATTTACAACTAAGTAATGAATAAGTTAACGCATAAGTTGAATTTACAGATGGACCCTGAAGTTATTTCAAACGAAGACGGCAGCAGCGGAGGAACCGAGCCTTTCACCGGACACACTCTGTACTTCCGGGGGACCAACATAATGGAACAATTCGACGGGATGGTCATGCTAATAGCTGTGACGACCATGCTCGTCGAGGCTCCGTTCTGGCGGAATTCGTACGCGAAAGAGCCCCCGTCCCCCCCGCTGGCATCCCCTCCGCCAATGTCGCCTGGAACGACCACCCCGACAGTAAACGACGAGGTGAACGATCTAGCGGACGAGGAGGAACTCCCACCGCTTGAGACGGGCGAGCATATTCCATCAATGCGGGAATCCGGAACGGTGAAGTCGATAGAAACGACCGTGGAAATTGAGTCGTCACCGGCGGAGGTAGCGCGCGATGCCCCTGTAATCAGCGCGGAAGCCGGTCAGCTCCTCCGCAACTCTGATCCCGTTGAGAAAAAGGACCAGCCGGCGCCGAAGTACACGGCGACGCATAAGCCAGTGACGGAAGAGGAAAGGCCATTGATCCGCCACCGTTTCGCCACCTACAATCTGGCGGTCGACCCGGCCAGCCAAATCCCCCGAATAAGCCTCCGATACCTAGCTAAGGTCCCTGAGGAGGGTAATGGACCCCACTCTGGGCCCTCGAAACGTGAAGGGGCAAAGGCAGGAAATTGGAAATATAAGGATTAGCAGACAGTAAGGCAAGGAAGCCGCTGAGGGCTTCGTTGCGAAATTGGCACCCAAATTCGATGGCCCCCATCGGGTTACCAAGTCCGTGTCGCCTAACATTGTGTGCCTTGTGAAGCCAGCGAACGAAAGAAGAGGGTGGCCAATATCTTGCGGCTGAAGCCGTTCCACTGATGACGAAGGGGAGAAACCAGGACCCATGGACGCCCACGAGTAGGCGAAGAGTGAGGGTGACACCCGTCGCCTAACGTAACCCCAGTACTAAATGTAAATTAGACTAACACTAGTAGCGTTGTTAGAACAGGCTTAATAGAAAGTTTGCCGCACTGTGAAGATAGGGTATTTACAACTAAGTAATGAATAAGTTAACGCATAAGTTGAATTTACAGATGGACCCTGAAGTTATTTCAAACGAAGACGGCAGCAGCGGAGGGACCGAGCCTTTCACCGGACACACTCTGTACTTCCGGGGGACCAACATAATGGAACAATTCGACGGGATGGTCATGCTAATAGCTGTGACGACCATGCTCGTCGAGGCTCCGTTCTGGCGGAATTCGTACGCGAAAGAGCCCCCGTCCCCCCCGCTGGCATCCCCTCCGCCAATGTCGCCTGGAACGACCACCCCGACAGTAAACGACGAGGTGAACGATCTAGCAGACGAGGAGGAACTCCCACCGCTTGAGACGGGCGAGCATATTCCATCAATGCGGGAATCCGGAACGGTGAAGTCGATAGAAACGACCGTGGAAATTGAGTCGTCACCGGCGGAGGTAGCGCGCGATGCCCCTGTAATCAGCGCGGAAGCCGGTCAGCTCCTCCGCAACTCTGATCCCGTTGAGAAAAAGGACCAGCCGGCGCCGAAGTACACGGCGACGCATAAGCCAGTGACGGAAGAGGAAAGGCCATTGATCCGCCACCGTTTCGCCACCTACAATCTGGCGGTCGACCCGGCCAGCCAAATCCCCCGAATAAGCCTCCGATACCTAGCTAAGGTCCCTGAGGAGGGTAATGGACCCCACTCTGGGCCCTCGAAACGTGAAGGGGCAAAGGCAGGAAAAGGTCCTGGCGGAAAACGCTGCCGTAACCGCTATCATCGACGAACTTCCACCCAGGGCAAGCGCTGCCGAAGTGGGAGCCAATGGCAACTCAGCATCGAAGGGACGCCGACACCGGTCCCGAAGAAGCCTGGCCTGGAGACCAGGATGTCAGGAGGACCGCAGTCATGCGTGTCGCGTTCGCCCCACGAACGCCAAGAGGGTCGTTCCCAGCCTGGGAAGGATAGCCGTAGTTGCGGGTCCGTGGCCACTACCCGAGTAGGATACTCCGAGCCGTGGGGAGCACTGGTCGCCGTCTGTCAGATGGTCGTGAATGAGCAGTGGATCGAGAACGATGACGCGATGCCGCCAATCGTGCCCGCGACAGGCGCAGACGAACCCGTCACTACCCACCAGAAAGAGATGGAGGATGCGTGGTTCGGCCATGAAGACGCTATGCCACCCCACACGTGGAGGCACTCGTCGCCGCCTGCCAGGAGGGCATGGGAGAGGTATGAAGACACGGTCGCGCCGTCGCTGCTACCCACGCCGAGGGGAACGATCGAGGCTCCCTCCACAGGTGCCATCGCGCCCCCCACCGATAGCGAGTTGTGGGAGGACATTGTGGACCTATTCGATGGGATCGACGGGTGGGACACCAGCCTGGAGTCGGTACTCGGCGAGGAGGCTGGCCTTAGTTCAGCAGCAGTCTCACGAAGTGCCAGCCCCGAGGCTGGCCGCGCCGGGAGCTCTACGCCGACAGAGACCGTCAGAAACCCCATCGGGAACCCCGTGTCTGATTTCACCCCCTGAGGCTGGAGGGTGTTTCTCCGCGGAACGCCTCTGTCATCGGGCGTATCGCGGAAGAGACGAGGATCCGCCGGGGCCGATGTCGACGATTACAATTCCACGTGTCTGATGGAAGCCAGGTCTACAGCGTCACGTTGAACGCAAGAGGCGACGTCACCGTTACCTTCTCGAAGTTTTGATCTACGGCAATAAGCCGGTCAATTTATTGCATAAGCGAGCTAAAGTCACAGCAAGGAGCTGTTAGCCCTATAGCTTTATTAGTTTTTTTAGCTTACAAGCATTATAAGGATTAGCAGACAGTAAGGCAAGGGGCCGTTAGTCTTATAGTTTTATTATTTTGTTAGTTTATAAGCATTGTATTAGTAATAATAGTAGTTAAGGCAAGGTGCCGATGCATTGAAGTTAGTAAAGGGTGACGATCCCATTTTGAAATAAGTTTGCATTCAATCGCCGGCCGCCGCAGCAACCGTGCGTTGCCGACCGGCTGCTTAACACTGTCTTCGAGGGCGCAACTTTAATTCGGCGGCGAAGAGCGAAAGCTCTGAGGTGAAGTTGCGAAAGCTCGCGGCGAAGTTGAGCGACTGACGCAAGCGCACGGCTCGCCTGCTAGCGTGCTGGCATTTTTGGAGCGAGCATCAGGGTGAGTAGACGCGTGTCGCAGAAGTCAAAGCGATTGACCATACAGTGCAGCAGGGCTTTTGCATAGGGGAGTAGGAGATTGTAGTGTTCAATAACTGAATGTAGAACGTAACAATAAAAAAACGTTTGAAATGAAACCTGCTAATACTTTTTATCAAACTTTAACTTTAATCTCGAGTACCGTGGCTAACTATTCGTACAGAACTAAAACTGAAGACACCATCGAGATGAGGCACAAGTTACAAAAAATGCATAAGCTCCTATCCTTATTAAGTACTAAGTCACTTCGTGCGGGGGACACCCGTTAGCTTGTGTACAGAATTTTTGGTTCTTTGCGCTTGCTGTCACGTGGCCTGCCATATAGCAACACGTTTTATTTTCCCGCTGTAGATCTTAGTGCTGTAAAATATTCAATAATCGCAATAAATCAACAGCATAAAATTGTGGCTTAAATAGGTGGGTAGTCCCACTCGATTTATTTATTTTATTAAGGGAGATGGGAGATATAGAATACTACTTTTCATTTCTCATTCATTGATCTGTATTTACTAGTCTCGAAGATACATGTCAAAATTAGTGGGTATAGCTATTGAAAGCTAAGATGCAAAGCTCAAAAACAGGATATCGATATCGCCTTTATCGATTGCTTGGAAACAGGGTAAGCTATTGAATATCGGAAACAACTTTATTCTGCGCGGGCACTAGGAGTACGTTCAAATTTCAAGTCAGACGGATCTACTGACAGACATGGCTAGATCGTTACATCTATTGATGCTTTCTAAGAATATATATATTTATATATATATATGTTTATATATAGTGTTACATACATTTTCACATAACCATTATTCCCGTTCTAGAACAATTTAAAGCGTGGCTTTCGTCAAATGGGACTCTATATGTACCTATAAGTATCAGAAAAGGCAGGTTTCGTAACTTACACCAAATGTGTGATACTTTGTTCACTTCTTTGTCCAATATTTTGTATGCAAACTACACTCTAGTTGAGTTCTTATGCCTAGATTCATTAGTTTTAACTATATACTATAAAATATATCATGTCAAATTACTTAATTTTTCAGATAAAACTTACTGTGATGTAATGGGAATCAAATGTTTGCAGGAGGGTAAGTAATATCATTAATTCATAAAATTAAACATGCAGGAATATTACAGTTATTTCAAAATGTATGCAAAGACTGTGTTGTTATTGTTCGTCTGCCCATATTAAAGTTATGTTTTTGTCTATATTAAAGCTCGCAATTTCAAAATTGAATTACTTATATGCTTGAATTTTTTCGAAAACTATATGACGGGCAAGCCGATTTAGCTGGTTTCACTAACTTGTGGGAATAATTCAAAGCACACTCTTAAAATCGAGATAACAGTTTTCGACCATATTAAAATGAATATAACTCCAATGAATATCAGTCTGTCTGCAAGAACAGGTCGATCTTCAAAACTACAAAAGCAAGAGTAGAAACATGATAAATATTTTCTCCTATGCCACACCCAAAACGAGTTTATTTATTTTTTGTCGATACGTCGTCTTATTTTCATATATTAAAAAAATAGAACGGTATCAAGACTCTCGTTTGGTATACAAAGATAAGAAATATTTCGCGTCTGCCTATACTGGACGCCTCTATCAAAATCCTATCCCATGGCAAAAGGCATGGCACAAATATCCGTGACACAAGGCTCTAGCCAATTGAGGCGGTAAGCTCTTGTTGGTTTTGTCGCAAGAGTTGCATATCTTCCCTTGTAGATATAGAATACTACTTTTCATTTCTCATTCATTGATCTGTATTTACTAGTCTCGAAGATACATGTCAAAATTAGTGGGTATAGCTATTGAAAGCTAAGATGCAAAGCTCAAAAACAGGATATCGATATCGCCTTTATCGATTGCTTGGAAACAGGGTAAGCTATTGAATATCGGAAACAACTTTATTCTGCGCGGGCACTAGGAGTACGTTCAAATTTCAAGCCTGAAGCCCTGAGGTTCACGAACTTACTGTGTCATACATTCTTATAATGGTGTTGTGTAAATGTATGTAACAGGGAGAAGGAAGCATCGCCGACCCTATAAAGTGTATATTCATAGTCAGTCGATAAGATCTAGGAATGTACGTTTGACTCTTCGCCATCTGTCCGTATTTTTGAATGCGTTGATCTCAGAGCCTATTAGGCTAGACATTCAAAACACGGTCCTCCTAGTGCCCGCACAATGTATGTTTCTTTCCGATCATCGATATCTTTCTCCGATGCCAAGAATTCCTTAAAAAACGTTATACAAATTTCGGATATTAAGCGTATCCCATTGATTTTAAGAGCTAGACTGTACAAATGAAGCATTTCGTAAAATATGCACATATTAACTATATTTATGTGCAATAGTTTGAGGTAGCGAGCAGCTTTTGGTTTCCGTAGAAGAAAATTTAATCAAAGAACTCAAACGTTAATTAACTTATAAACACTATAAGCTTATTTAATTTAACTTAAAAAGAACATTTGCTAGTGTTTACTTATGATCCAATATTCACTGTTGCATTTCATGTCAGTGAGACGACCACTTTTTTGTCAAATCCAAACAACCAACAAATTGATCTTCATTAAAAAAGTATACCTGTTACTTCACAGCTTACGTTTTAACTTGATCTGTGCCGTTTCAATGTTCTAAAGTTTAAGGGCTTCCTCATACAATTTTGGAAATTGGGGCATCGGCTACAGGAAAAGCAAAGGGGAACAGGGTCGGACGCCATCGACTTAGCAAAGGTGTTAACTCCCACCCTACTATGAGCCTGTTAGGCTTAAGCAAATAACATCTTATTCTTTAAAGTAGGTTCATGTCTACCAAATATTAATGTGCGCGCGCGGCTTGGATCCAAATTTTACATCGTACTGCCACATATCGACGTAAATAATATTTAGATTCATTCTGCATGACTAACATTTATTAGTGTATAATAGTATAAAATATTAAATTTTCCGTAGAAACTCAAAAATTTGAAGATCACGCTATTTTATTTTCGCTTACACTTGAAAAATAAGACTCTAGTATCGAACCTACCATTTTGTGCTCTCATTGCTCGATTCTACGCGGAACTCCTGTTGCAATCATTAAATTCAGAATGTGGTTAGCCTTTCAAATTCAATTTCAAATTAGCCCGCAAATTTCGAATACGGATCGCTCAATTAAGTCATGTGTATTGTTTCAATTTAATCTTTTCATTTGCGTAAAGAGCTCTCGGTTTGGCTCGTTAAATAAAAATTGATTCTCGACGTAATAATTAAATATTATTCTTAAAAAATACACGCCGTTTGGTTAAGGAGTAAATAATTGCAAGTTTTGGCTTTACTGTTCATGTACTAGAATGAATGAAATAAACAATCAATGAAACTCTATTGTAACATACTGCTCCGTAGTCCCTTTCAATGCATCTATATATATTTTCGTTTAGTTTTAGGGAATTCAAACTGCTCAAATGTAACCCGTTCATCGTTCAACCAAAGCTTGGAATCCTTGCGTAATAGTTCAGATATTAGTTGGGCTATAATGGACATGAATATGGATATGCTTCCTCAAATAGTTTGCAAAAATAAGACGTGAATCTAAGGATTCTTTGATTTGATCTTTTGCCTGAATGATAAATTAATCGCACTCTCATCCAACTCGTTATCAAATGATTAATATCCAGGCTATAAGGGAGAAGAGAGAAGCAGAGAATTGTAAAACACTGCCTTCTATGACCTTATTACTGACTTATTTGATTCTGCATTAAGTTTGACGCATGTTCATTCTCGTTGTTTCTGGTCGTTGCATCTGCTGCCCCAATTTTTACATTGCCAAAAAATTCTGGATTGAGCTTGACTCATTTTTATTCTTAAATGTTCCTTTATATGAAATGTCATACCGCAACTTCGCAAATTACTGCCGAAACAAGTATATGCAATTTATTGGACGGCGCTGCTTCAATATTAGTATTGTGACAATGACACTATAACATGTCCCAGGCTATAAAGGCCAATCCCGCTCGACACATCGATCCATCTTCAACAATTAGTGCAGTGTTTAGACCACTTACAGACTGACGCATAAAATAATCTGTTCAGGCAGAATAAATAAATAACGACGGTGGAGCGTACTCTCTCAAGTTATGACACAGTAAATAGATCCCGCAGCTGATGAATCTGCTGCTTTAGCCCGCTTGGATGAATTCAAAATTGAGTTCTACAGCTTCAGTCACATGAGGATAAGCCCTATAGGGTGGTGGTGCATTTATTGCGTAACTTCATGTTGTACCATCAGATAAAAGAAGAAATGCTAACGCTGAAACGTAAAGTCTTATACATCCAGTTTCCTCTAAGTAGGTACATCAAGGAATCCATGAATTAGTTCTTCTAAAACATCGAGAATGCAACAAGAACATAGAAAATATATAACATTAAACGAGAAAGAAGGGCTATCTTCGGCACGCCGAAGATTTAATACCCTTGCAGACCCAACCTTCTCATAATGCTCATAGTGCCTTGCGCGTATTTAAGAAGCACAGGAAAAATAATTAATGCCAAGTATTAGTTTCGAACCGGTCGTGCTTATGGCAGCTATATGATAGCTGAAGACTTTGTGATGCTTGTTATAATCATCACAGAGGACCCTGAACAGTATATGCAAGACATAGATAGTTGAACAAAATTGAAGCGATAAAGGTGTTTAAATACGTGTTCGTCTAGTAGGGATAGAGAAGTTTAATTGGCTAGTCAACCCAGAAAAGTCGATTACACCCGTCATTAACTTATGAATAAATATTACCACGAGCATGGTTCTACGATTAATTAAAGAATAAAGATTAATCATCAGAAGTCTACTTGAGTATGACGGCAACTGCACACGAGGCGTCCACTTTCCCCCTCGAAG